>NW_024885000.1:1205815-1399544 GCF_019232065.1 Centrocercus urophasianus
GGGGGGGATCCAGCACCGCCTGAGGCACCTCCCAGCCCGCAGAGTCGCCCGGGGGCTCCGGCCCACCCCAGCACCGCCCCCCGTACCCAAGCCAGGCCCCAACGGCCGCTCCTCGCCGCTTTCCCGAGTCCCCACAGCCTCCTCAGTATCATTCGGCCGCGGGGGCTGCTCGGCGCCGGCAATAGAGGAGGCGGCAATCTGTGTGGCGCGGCACTTCCTCCCCTCACGGAGCGGCCGTTGGCACTGCGGCGCGTGCCGCCTTCTTCCCGCCTCACTTCAAACAGGGCCAAACCACTGCGCGGCGGAGGGGGGGTGGCAGGGGGAATCCTCTCAGCGCTACCAATGTATTCCGAGCCCGCCCTGCGTCTATCCGCGGATTACTGCCGGCACCAGAAGGCGAGGAGCGCCAAGTGGGGTGACATCGCTTCGCAGGTTCTGCTTCGCTCACCGAGCCCCGCTGTCTGGGCACCATCCCCTTCCCCGCTCTGCGCCGATGGGCCGCCCCGCAGCCCTTGTCCCGCTGCGCGGTGGGGCTCTACCATGGAAAGGCGGGGGGGCGGGGAACTCAGCGCCTTGTGGGAGGGAGAAGGGCGGGAGCACATTGCTCTTTGTGAGAGGCTGTCAGCAGAACCTAGGAGCCTGCACCTTCTAGGTGTGTTTCTGCTAGAACCGTCTGAGCCATAAGGGATCTCTAAAAGCCATCCCTGCACGCCCGCAGCTCCATCAGTGCTCACAGCCCCCTGGGGTCTCTGGGGGCGCGGCATCACCGCCTCCTTGCAGCCAGTGCGGTGCCTCACCTGGCTGCAAAACCTTCCTTATATCCAACTTAAACCTCCCCCTCTTTGAGACCCCTTGTCCTACCCCACAGACCCTCTATAGACTGCACCCTTCTTTCTCAGTCCTTGCAGGGCAGTGTCCCATCCCTGGGATCACTTCTGTGGCCCTCTTCTGATGTGCTCCAGCAGCTCCACGTCTCTCCTGTGCTCAGGACTCCCCGTCTGGATGCAGTGCTCCAGGTGAGGTCTCAATGCAGAGCAGAGGGGCAGATCCCCTCCATGGCCCTGCTGGCAGCACTGCTTTGGATGCACTCAGAATACAGTTGGCTTTCTGTGCTGTGAGGGCACAGTGCTGGCTCATGCCCAGCTGCCACCCACCAGCACCCCCAGGTCCTTTTTGGCAGGGCTGTGCTCCAGGGGTGCCACAACCCAGGTGCAGATGTTGCACTTGGCTTTGCTGAACCTCATGAGGTTCTCCTGGACCCAATGCTCACCCATCTCCGGTGGCATCCCGTCCCTCAGACAGATCGACTGCACCACACAGCTTGGTGTCGTCAAAGGTGCACTCAGTCCCACTGTTGATGTCAGTGATGAAAATAAAGAGCATCACTCCCATTGCTGATACTGGGAGTGTCAGTATTTTATGCGCTGGGGCTGGGAAACCAAAAGCTACTGCTCTTTCTGCACCCACTCCTTTCATTGTGTTGTGCTGCTGCAAAAGGGAGCCGAGCACAGGTTCACCTTTTGCTTTCTGCCCCTGCCTACCGCCTCCAAGGTGCAGCAGCTTTCCTTAACAAAGGCATTACCAGCGTGACCTTCCCAATCACCTCCTCTGCACAGTTTTTCATAGGTGGAAGCTGCGAATGCTCCGTGAGGCTTTTTAGGCTGCAGCTGAACAAAAGGCAGTGGCCGTGGCTGGTTCCCATTGCCCTCTGAGGAATGGCAGGAATTTCTCCGCCATCCACAGTCTGAGGGAGTTACAGCATCAGCACAGGGCTGATTGTTTTTATACCAAAAGCCTGTGTGAAGCTGTGGCTTAGTGGCTGTCAACTGACAGGGTATTAACCTTAGACCTGTCAGAGCGAATAAAATGAAAAAGCCGGCTGTGTAGTCCTGGGGAGGCTCCAGAAAGTGCTGCTGGGTCTGCAGCAGCTGCAGTGTGCTTCCATCTAGCTTTTTCTCATTTGTTTTTAATCAGTTTGCTTTCTGACCAACCCAGAAAGCAGTGGGTGACCATGTCCCATTTTGCTCTATCCTCCACCAAGGCTGGGATTAAATCTTCTGTGGGGCAAAATGCCCAGTCTGTGATGAGGCTCCTTGTGCTCTAATGAAAGGTTTGCCTTTCTTCTCTCTTACAGCTCCCTCCTATTTCCCAGGCATCTGATAACCTTCGCTGGCTGACACCTGCACTGTTGATGACTGGAGCTGGGAGGTCTCAGAGCACTGCAGGTCTGTGGGATGGGAGGTCTGTGGGACCCATGGTGGGACAGGCACAAGAACCAGCCTGTTCGGGAGCTGGAGCCTTGATCCACCCCTTGTAAAACAGCTCTGTCCTCCAAAGTCTCTGAAACGCTTACGAGTTCTGGGTGTTGTGGCTGGAGAAAAGCAAAGGATGAAAGGCACAGCACTGGCACACCATGTGGGGACAGACAACCTAATTACCACACGTAATTAGTTACAGCTTCACAGCTGGGATGTATGAAGCTGCAGCTCTCCTCGCCTGCTGCAGTTGCAATGGAGAATAGGCGTGTTTTAAAGGGTTGGAGCTGCCACCATTGCTGTGGGTTTACAGCAGGCTAAGGGTACAATTAATGCAGCTTAGCTGATGAGTTGTAATCCATTTTGTTTGTGTAAACAACTCCATGCCAGGAGGGGCTAGCCCTAACCTGAACCCGTGGCAGTCCCTCTGTGCATCTGCAATACATGGTTGTGTTAAAGTGATCTCCTTAAATCGGCTGATTTCCTCAGGCTCCCAGGGAGCTGTAAAATTATCCCATCAAAAAGCAATAAGGGGAAAGTGCTCAGCTTGGGCAATGCTGCAGTGACATCAGATAGCGACCAGCCCTTGGCCTGGGGCTGGATGCTGCCAAGGAAGAAGCTGGGAAAACCCCAGTGTGCGCAGAGCCCTTTTCTCTTGCTCAAAGATAGAGCTTGTCCAGCATGTAGCTTGCATGTGCAGGATCACTGACACAGTGGGCTCATCCCAAAGAGTTGCTACAGATATGCTGGGAGCTCAAGGAGGCACTGGGGGTTGTTGCTTTGCTCTAAGTACCAGCAAGGGGTTGGCAGACAGGCAGGATTGTGAGAAATAAAACCAGTGAGGTTTTTGATGGGGCCAGTCTGGTTCAAATCCTGTCTGGGAATTCCCCACAGTTCTCCCTGTTTGGCTTCACGTGATCCCACTTCTTCCTCTTTCTGACCTTCAGCTTCATGCTAAGAAGCCGAGATGCTGTTCATGTCAGAAATAAAGCAGTGCAGCTCGCTGATAACTTCAGTTTGCTCTCATCCCCCATTTCAGTGCACGGTCCAGGTCTGTAAGTCCTGGTCCCAGAAGAGGCAATAGTGTGTATGTATTAGCCCTGCGTTGGTTTTCTTTCCCTGGTGACAGGTGACTTGAACTGTAATAGCAGAATGCATTTATAATGCATTTCCCTGCAAGGGAATCCAATTCCTGGGTGACTTTCCCTTGCTGGCAAGGCAGTTTTTTCAGAAGTGCTGGTGATAGGTTAGATTGGTGCTTTTAATCTGCCATTTTAATGAGTGCCATCCATCTCTCTGATTAGGTTCTTCTCATCTATCTAGGCAAAATCACAACAGGGATTTTGAGTTTTTAGGGTGAGTGTCGGGCAGCAGCCTGCGTGGTTATTCCCAATTCACCCTTCAATAACCTCCCAAGTTTGTAACCCCTAAAATCACGTCACCTCTCGTCTGATCAACTGCCCTGGAGAGCAGAGGGCTCCGTGTGCCATCCCTGCATGTCCCAAAACTCGGCATAGAAGCATCCTGTGCTTTTGCTTTGCTGGGTGCAGCAAGGTGGCAGCAGGAGGGAAGGGCCCTCTCGTTCAAACAGAAATACCTTTGGCAGCAGCCGCAGCCAATGGAAAGGGGAAATGGATTTTTTGTTGAAAAGTTGGCGTTGTTTTTTCAAGTCTGACGAATGTGAAAGTCCCCATTTAAAGGAGGCGAACCTGCAGTGAAGTCGGTCACTGTTTACACACCCACGCGCCGACTGGGGCGGCCGAAAGCAAACTTCCTGGTGTATCCTGCTCCAAATCACCTGGGAGCGGAGCTCATTGAGCAGGGCTGCGGCTCTGTCTGCAGAAAGCAAGCCCTGTCCGAGCAGGAGATGCAAAGCCCCGCTGGCGTTAGGGCTCTTGCTCACAGAAAATAGGGGAGTTCCCTACGTGCTGTGGTTTTGTTCCTGCTAGGAGTTCTTTTTCCAGGAGGAGAGCAAGCAGGGTGGAGGGCAGAGAGTGCAAGCAGGTGTTTTTGGAGGGTGTAGGGGGGGGAGCTGGGAAAGAAAGGAGTTTTCCCTCTCCCCCACAAGGCAGGAGAGCTTTCTTTGTGGGAGCTCCTGGTGCGCCTGACAAGGTCAGGGTTGTTTCTGTGCTGGATGCTGGTGTGAATATGTGGGCAGGCATCTGGGTCCTGAAGAGCTTGTAGCTCCCCTGCAAGCCAATGAAGCATTACCATCTGTCTCATCCGGGTGAGAAGATGGAAGTGCTGGGCTGCACGTTCTGGTCTTGGTGTTGAGATTGCCGTAGCTGCTGGTTGCAGTTTGGGAGCCGGTTGGGTTGGCGGCTTTCCTCTGCTGCTTTGGCATGGATGTGGAAGGTGTGTACGTGCCCGCGGTGCGCTACATGTTTCACCAATGACTAGAGCAGCTATTAATTCCCTCCTCCTAAACCAGAGCGTGACCATCTCCACGAGACACCCCATACATGCGGGCTGTTTCCACCTCAGTCTGGGCGCACGTGTCCGGGCCGTGGGATCTGGCCACCTTCAGCAAACCATTGCTCACCCAGCCCAGCCTCCTGTGGCCAGCGCCTGATGTCAGCACGTTGCGAGCTGACCCGTCATCGTGTACTCAGGGGACAGGTCACCTCTGGGTAAACTGAGGCTGGGAGGGCTTTACTTCGTGGTCACAGAGTCAGCCTGGCGCCAAGAGGTGCTCGCCGTGCTCCTTTGCCCTGTTGGATGCTTGTTCAAGAAACATGGAGATGTGGCACTGGGGGTCTTAGCGAGCGTGGTGGGAACGGGTAGATGGTTGAACTTGGTGATCTTTTCCAGCCTTAAGGATTCTGTGCTCCTGAACATGGTTTGGGGTGTTTTTGGCAAAGCACCGGTTCGCTGCAGTGCCGCTGGCTCGGCGCCTTTGGATAATCTTTGTATTTGCTGACTTGACTCAATTCTTGCTTGGTGGAGAGCTCGGCTCCGGCAATGCCGCGGTGTGGGGAGGCCCGAACCACACACAGCGTTCGGGCAGGGATTCCAATCCAAAAAAAAAAAGTTCAAAGGTGTTTTGGCTTAATGCGGTTTATCTAAATTGCTTCATGTTAGTTAATCTGGATTAACGCAAATGCTCTCGGAGTGGTTGGCTGGGGAAAGGCTTGCTAAGCTATCCTAACAAGGATGGGCTTTTCCAAAAAGTGAAAAGTTTGAGCTGAAAAAAAAACAAAAAACAAAACGAAACAAAAAAAAAAAACACCAAGGTTTTGTCTTGCACTGAGTGCATGCAAGCCCTGCAGACAGAGCAAGGCTGTTCCCAACCCCGCTGCTGAACTGCAGGCTTGTCACCTGTGCACCCAAGTCAGTGAGCAGCTTGCCCTGCTATGGGAGGGAATTAACTCCAGGTTTCCCCAGGGCCGTGTGAGCCCCTCTCTGGGCTGGCATGTTGCAGGGGTTGGCATGATTCCATAGGGAACTCCAAGGTAAATGGGAGGTCAAGCCCAGATTTGGACGTGGTGGTGGGTGCGAGCGTGACCGAGGGAGCCATGTGATGGGGACAACGTCCTGCAGAAGCAGCTGATCTCCCCGTCCTCTCCTCTCCCAAGGGCTGGGATTAGGAGAGATTTTACAGCTGAGTGGTCAGCCTCGCGTTAAGATGCAGTTTGCAAAGGCTCAGCCTCTTGTCTGAAGAACTTCATAGGGTTCTGTGGCCATTTTGTCTATCAGCAGGACCACTCGCACCACCAGGGACAGATCTGTAGAAACTTCCCTCCTTGAGAAACACCCCGGGGGGAAATGGGGACTCAGAGAGAACTCCAAGCTGTGTGCTGCAGTGGGGAAAACACAGTGCTTCCATGGAGCTGCCATGGAAGTTTTACGTGGGACCCAGGCCTGGGGACTCCCTCCTCCCCAGGCCCCAATGCAAACAGCAGATTAACAATTTATTTGATGTGTTGCGGCTGGTTCGTTTCTTCGCCCGCTCCCCTGATCAGAGGGAATAAATGTTGCAGTGTGCAATAATGTTCATTTCAGGTGAGGGTAAATATAGAAAGGAAAACCTGCTGAGAGCAAGCCATTTATTTCTGCGTTTGGAAGCCTCTCCTCATAAACAGTCAGTCATGCACATTTGGAAAATCCCAGCGTGGTTTTCTTGGCCATCCTAGAAGAACGTTTACTTTCCTGTAGGTTAAGAAGTTCGTTTTAAATTAAAAAATAATAATAATAATAATGGCATCTCACTTCCAGCTGCCCTCGGGTGTTTAGGGCTTGTTGACACACTAAGGCCGCTCTGTTCTCCGGTGCAGGATCACAGGGGGGATCCTGCAGGGCTTTCCCAGCTGGGGGAAGTTTGGTCTCTGATTTCCTCTCGTCCCTTTGCTCGTGTGGGGTACAAGGGGGGGATGACTTGGGGTTTGCTCAGCCCTGGACTCTGCAGGGCTGGAGGGAAGCAGGCAGTGTATCACTGCTGAGAGCACCCAGCTTTGGTGCTGCAAGGTGAGGATGGAGATCAATGCTCAGGCTTATATTGAGAGCCCTGGGGCACAAGCGTAGCATCCATATTGAGGCGGGGAGATGGGCCCACTGTGCTGCCATCCCACTGGACCTGGAAACCTCAGAGAGTTCTCAGGAGAGTGTGCCAAAGGTGTGCCGGAGTGTTCCAGTGTCCAGTGTAGAAGAAACACCCCGAAACAGCATCACAGGAGGTGGCTGAGGAAGGTGGGGACGCCCCATCTTGTTCCATTCCCTGGGCTCTGTGCTCCCCAGGCCCAGCATCAGCACTGAGGAGCGATGAGGGCAGTGGGAAGCCTTGGCTTGGCTCAGAGCCTGGCTGCTGGCACCGGAGAGCAGGAGCCAAAGCGCTGCAGCCCGGCTCTGAAGTCCTCTGCAGGCACCAAGGGTCTCTCCGTGTTTTCCAACAGGCTTTGCATTTGGCTCGAGTTCGCCTTGGTTTCCGACAGCAAGAGGCAGTTAAGTCTCTTGGAAGAATGAATTAATTAGCAAATGCCTTTGGTCAGGTCAGTGCCCTCCAGTCGTGTTCTTCACCCCTTAAAGCAATGCCTCTGCGCCCAGGTAAGCTGCTCTGGATGGCTTGTGTCACCAGCTGTATTTTAAGAGCTGTACATACATCATCTCAGAGGAACACTGCTTTAAAAAGAAAGGAAAAAAAAAAAAAGGAATACAGCCCCCCCCAAAACACGCTGTTGACTCCAATGGTGGTGGCATTTGTGTCAGCGACAAAATATTGACGCGGTTGGCTCGGGGCTGGCTGGGGCTTCTGGAAATAAACTAATGCCTTGTTAAATTGTACATGGAAATGCAAGTGGGAAAATGACTGACATCTTACACAGCTCAGGCAAATAAAATCGCTGCTTTACTACAGCGTGAAAAAACTCAGGAATTAATAGGTCTCCTTCTGCTCGGGGGCGTTGGATTTATCCTCGACTAAGAATCATAAACTATTTTAAGGAGAGAAGTGCTACTTTTAAACGCACGCATCTGGGTCCTGGAGTGAAAGCAGTGTCACTGGTGCCGAGTTAACCCTTGCCCTCCTGCGGTACGCTCTGAGCTGTGAGCTCTGCTCTTGGCAGATGGTGCTCTCAATGGATACCTGGACCTATCAGCGCCTGATGAATACCATCCGTTTGCTTTTGCAGGTCATTAAAGAGGATGTATTGTAACAGCTCGTGGCAGAGATGCTTTTCGGGCCTCAGTTCAGCAGAATCTGAACTCTGAGCTGGATTTTACCTGGTGGGACGTAAACATGTGTTTAAAATAAAACACCTGCTCCAAAACTGTGCTGGAGATGAACTGGAAGCAGACACACTGCATTGCTGAATCGGTCTGGGGTAACAAAAGACAGCTGTTGGCTGCAGGAGCTGGAAGGTCTGTTGTTGGGTAGCTTCAGTGGGAAATATGATTAATAAAACTTTAAGGAGAGATCTGCTGCCTTCTGCCCGGTGATGATCTGTAGGTGATGCACCAGGGGAGGTTCAGATTGGATATTAGGAGAGATTTCTCCTTGGAAAAAGCGGTCAGCATTGGCACAGGGAGGTGGTGGGGACCCTAGAGGATATTCAGAACCGTGAAGATGTGGCACTGAGGGATGTGGTCAGAGGGCATGGAGGGGGTGAGCCAATGGCTGGTGACCTTCATGGTCTTTTCCAACCTTAATGATTCTATGATTCATGGAAAAGCAGGACATGGTAAAAGCTGTAGGGAGCTGCCGGTGCGTGGGGTACGATCCACCAGCAGCAGCTACGCCGGTGTAATTACACCCCCTGCACGCTGTAGTGTGATTTCCCAGTAATTATTCTGGAATAAAAGCCTGCCTATTTCTGTAAGGGCTTATGTCACTTAGCAAGCTGTTATAAATTCAGCTGGAAAAAGGGACCCTTATTCTGGGATAAGTGTGGTTAGTGGTTAGCTGGGAACGGGGCTATTCCTGGCGCTGCCATCGACCTTCCCGGTGACGCCGCGTAAGTCACCTCACCTCCGCGTGTGTCAGCTTCTCCTGCTGCAAAGGGGGGAATGACAAACAAGGACGTCGTTTTGGGAAGATCTACGACCCCCCCCACACCCCCCCCCGGGGGGGGGGGGCGGAGGCCAGGCAGTCACATAGCTGGACCTGGTGCTTCTCGTCCCCTCGGAGCAGCGTGCTGAAATGGTGGGCTGGGGAAAGGAGCGCTGTGCCCAGGAGCTTGCAACGGAGATGAGCTGAGCTGTCAGCTTCTTGCTGGGAACGAAGTGTTTTCCTTGCTGTTTTTAAAAATAGTCCATTCTGTTCCCAATTGGAGATCACACCCCTCGCTGGGGCGTTGGAACATCACGACAGCTGCTTTCTGGGGGCACCACCAGCACCCTTCAGTGCAGGGCGATGGCAGGGCTGTGACTTTGGTCCTCCTGGGCTCTCTGTACTCCTAAGCATCGTGGCTTAATCCGTTGGCGTCTTCTTCCTACAGTGCCCCTACCTGATTCAATAGCTGGTTCTGCATGCGCTGAGGTCCTTTACGGGAGCTTTGTGTCCACTATTACTTCACAGCAGTTCCTTGCACAGCCTCAGAAATCCCTTCTGGCTCCATCATCGTGCAAATATGCACAGGCAGTGCTGAAGATGTGGCTCATTTATAGTGTGCGACATTACATTCGTGCTAAGTCTGGTTTCAGACTGATAGCATAGGGGGGGGGAATCATTAGCCAGACTTGGCTTTGGAGAAAGCGGTGCTGCCCATGGAGCACCAGCGGGTGGATGCAAGGAGACAAAGGGAGCATCCATTGGCACCTTCCCACAGCCTCCATCTCTGCATGGGCTTTGGAGCAGGATGCAAGCTCCCAATAGTCATGAGACAAGAAGACAGAGGGGGAAATGACTTTTACAGCCCATTAGCGCTCCTCAGAGCCACGCAGCCCCACTTGTAATAAAAGCAGTGGAAGCCACGGCAACAGGGAGGCTGGGCTGCAGGAGGTGCCAGGCAGCTCCCTGGCCCCACAGCCCCTTCCCGTGGTTTGGTGACCCCCTGGGTGCCATGAGGAGCTGGTGAGGGCAGGTCCTGTCACCGGCCCCAAGCTCCTCATCAAGATGTGCATGGGAAGGTTCCAAGCGCAAATGTGCGTTTGCTAATGGGAACTGAATTGCCTCTTGCCCCCAAGGCTTGCAGCTTGAGGAAAACAACGCAGGGTCTAAGAATGACCTCATATTGCCTCCCAGGGAATGTTTTGCCAGATGAAGGGGGGAGAGGCAGCATCAAGACAGCACAATGTATGTATCTCTCTCCCTGTGTAAACATCCCCGTAGCTGCAGAAATCTCTTAAAACCCAGAATGAGAGGAGAACAGCTGCTTTGATCTGTGGATGTGGTTGTTATTTTCTAAGTGCGGATCCTTTCTTTTTTTAATTTTGCCTCAAATTAAAAAAATGCCTGTTGTGATCTTTTGCTTTTATTTCTTGGCTGGCGACCCGAGCAGGGTGCAGTAAATTTTCATTACTCCCCATGTAACCATTTCAGCATGGTCGACAATTCCACGCCGGCTCTTCAGTGCCTCAGCACAATGGACTCGAATCTTCTGGCCCTACGTGAAGCCAAAGCAAATGGGTTTTGCCCAGAAGTGCTCCACGGGGAGCGGAGGCGGTGGGGAGGAGAGCCCTGCCTTCCCAAACGCACACACGTGCATGTCCCACAGCAGCCATGCTCTCCGCCTTGCCCAGTTGTCCCAGTTGCCTTGGAAGGGCTCCCAGTGGCAGGAGCTGGTTGAACCCCAAGCACTGGGGCTGATTTTCACGAGCCTTCCTGCATCCTTCCCATGTGATCCTGGGGATCTTCATCTGCACAAACCCCGTGGCTTTTCCAGTGGCAGTTCTTTTCTTCCAACCATGGAAACCAGGTGGCAAAGTTTGGGAAGAAATCCAGACTTCTGAGTGAGTTTCTCAACACCAGCCTGTCCCAACCCCATTGCATGAGCCATACGTGGGGCTCAGCCCCTTGGCTCCCAATGGTTCTTTCAGGGCAAGACCCACTCCCAGTACAATGAACTGGTTTAACTGGGAGTACTTGGTTGGTGCCAGCCCCAGCGAGGCACTCTGAGCCCATCCTTCCCCCTGTGCTGTCACGTGGCCACCGGTGTTTTGGCGTTTTGATTACATACGATACTGTGTATTTAGGGCTGGTTTATGGGTGTTTATACTAATGCGTAAACCTGTAATTTAGAAGCTCGGTTATAAATCAACATAGCTGAAGGTCTTGTCCCTCGTGCCTTAAGATCGGTCTCCAGATTTAGAAGACAGGTTAGGAAAAAAAAAAAAGAAAAAAAAAAAAAAGAAAAAAAGGAAGAAAAAGGAGTGTATAGTTTTCCTCTGGTTGTGATGACAAAAGATGATGGGGTGGGATGTGGGGACCTGGAACAGAGGAGCAGGGAGTTTCCAGTTCTTGCTTATGCATCGCACCTCTCCCGATGCATCCCAACAGTGACAGCTCTGTGTTCATATTTCTCTATACGGTGCTATTTTCTATAGCTTTAATAACCACTGCTGCTTCTTCACCCCTTCCCAGGCAATGCTGTGGGGCTGAGGGTCTGTCACTGGTTTCAGCACAGTGAGTTGTTGGACCCATCCCATAGGAGCAGTGCTGCCCTGCTGGGTTTCTTGTTCATCTCTGTGCATCTGCCCTGCACCTGACCATGGTCTTCTCACTGCTCTGGTAGGGGTCAGCTACTACTCACTGCTCTGGTAGGAGCCCAGTTTAGGACTGGACACTTTGCATGGAGATCCTGCTGGTGGCAGCACCCAGGGGGGTGCATGATGGCACAGTGTGAGCTTTCTCTTGGCTGCTGCCTTTGGCTGTGCAGACCTCTTCCAGAGCAGGGCCCTGCACACCGTGATGGCAACCCAGGGGTTATGCATTTTTTGTTTCTGTAAGGAAACCACAAATAGAATCAGGGACTCCTCAGTACCTTCCTGCTCTGCTGGGCACCCTCTCCTTTCCCCGGCAGGATGGCAGCGGGTGCTTTGGCTTAGCTGTGCATTCTCTGTAGTTTTCAGACCCATTTCTTTTATCTTCAGGGTCTGCCAGGACAAAAGGGGACACATGAGCCCATGGGGGCAGCACGGTGGGGTCTCTGCCTCAGGTCCCCTCTGCACCCCTAGAAGCAGATGCCAGGGGAGGGAATGCAGGCGCAGGGCCATGTGGGGTCCTACGTGCAGGGCCAGGCTGCGAGAGGTTCCTGCATACAACCCAAAAAAACCCAAAATATCTCAGAAAAGCGCATTTTCCTCACTGTGTTTCCCTCCCCCTTATTCCCAGTCCTCCCTCCCCGTCTCTCACAGAGCTCTCCCACCGGCCCAACCATTCCCGCAGCCGCTGAGCCCCCGTGCCGCAGGTCGCGGCATCTGCAAACTCCTTCTTTTATTGTGTGCTTGTTTTCTTTTTTCTTTTTTTTCCCCCTTTTCCCCCCTCTACTTTTATTTCTCCTTCCCCTTTTCTTTCCCTCCCACGGCGGATGCCTCCCCCTCTCCCCACCACCACCACCCTGAGCCCTACGGGCCAAGGGGCTGCAAGGCGCGGGGTGGGTCTGGGGGTTGCGGGGGGCTTTGCATTGATGCATTGATCACCCATGGTCTGCGCCTGACCTCCCTGCTCCCAGGGAAGCAGTCTCCATGGCTACTGGCCCTGCTCCTCCAGAGCAGACTGTAAATTCCTGCAGGCAGAGCCCAGCCTGGGGGTGCGAGGGGGGAGCCGGGAAGGAGTAGCTAAAGCCAAATAGAAAGAAAGAAAGGCTGGGAGAAAAAGGGCGTTGCTTGGATGGGGCTCTCCTTTCCACTCCCCTTTCTCAGGTCCCCAGCACCAGTGCAAGGCGCCTGCTTCCCCCCTTCATCGCCGCCGCCGCTGCTGCTGCTCTCTTGCAGAACTGGAATTGGCTGGGATTATTTAGCAAAAAGAAGAAGAAGGAGAAGAAGGAGAAGGGATCAGAGCAGCCGCCAGGGAGAGGGCGATAGAGTCCACTTTCTTCCAACTGCCCTAGGTCTCCTTCCCTCACTCTCTCCTCTTTAGCAACACCAAGAGCCCCACACTGAACCCAGAGCAGCTTTTTCCATCATTTCGGTTCCCTTCCCTCCTTCTGTCTCACACACAGCAAGAGGAGAGCCCCTTCCTTCTCTTGCCTTCCCTTTGCATGCTCAGCCTCTTGTTTCCTTTAAAGCACGAGAAATCCCCCTTCTTGCCCCCGCTCCTGCAGGCAGGCGGGGATTGCAATGGGAGCGTTGCAGATTGCTGGATTGTGCATGCTTGCCCTTCTGCTCCACTCTGGAATCACGCTGGCAAATAAAGCCAGTCAAGGTAAGAGAAATCTTCCCAAATCTGTTTGATGTGTGTGCAGGCAGCCGGACCTCCTGTTACATGTGGGCTTTATACACAGGCTGGTGAAACGGGCAGCAGTAACAACTTAGTTGAGGTGATTTTGAGCGCTGCTTGCAGATATCCCACTGCTGCCTTTAATTGTTGTCTTTCTGTGAACTCTTTAATGATCTGCATTTAGGGTTGTTGGCTTTTTTTGCGTGTGTTCGGACTCTTTATCTCCGGGCAGGGGGTGCAGAGGCAGGAAATCAGCGCTCACCCATCACTGCACTGGTTGAAGGAGTTTGGAAGCTCTTCTGTCTTGGGGCTTCGCCTGTGTGCAGAGGGGTGATGCCATGTGGGTGAGGGCGCTCCGGGGATGGGGAAGGCGCAGCGGGGCTGGAAGGTGGGAGCACCACGTTGGTGTGCTTTCCATCCACACACACAGCACCCCAAATGCTCTGATAGCCCCGAGCAGGGCAGTGTGCTGCAGAGAGCTTCATGGATCTGAGCTGAAAAACGCTCTGTGCTTTCCTGTCCCTGCAAATGAGAGGCACATCCATCGCTATCGACTTCAGGCGTTTCTGCTCCTCCGCTCCCGTGCTTCAGCCAGGCTTTCTCCCAGCACACACATAGCTTTATATACGGGCTATCTATATCTTAGGCTTTTCTATAGCACCTCTATATTTAGCTTGGATTTTTCTCTATGCACTGGGGTGCGTGCGCACGCGAGCACACACAGCCCTATGTGCACGATGCCACCGGATCGAAGGGGCTTTTTTTCCCTCATTCACCACAATCCTGTTAGGATCTGTTGTTTGCACCGTGTTTTGTTTTGTTTGTCCCATCCACACAGGGTTTATCAAACCAGCTCTGGCTCCCGCTATTGTAGTAGCTGCATGTTTGTGCATAGGGTGAGATTAAATAGTGTGTGAATGAAATATGGGAGCGCAGCGTGTAATTAAAGACCTCGTGCAGGCAATAGGACTAGCCGAGCTGAGCCCTGTCACTGACGAAGTTAGGAGGAATTTCAAGGCTATTGTCTTATCTGCCTTCAGTGTTCTAAAACAATGGGAGTCTTCTCGGTCTGGACAAGCATGGGGGAGATTTTCCAGGGCAAAGGTTTGCTGAGAAGGCGTCCAGCTCTGCGTAAAGCTTCACGATTTAAGCTCAGAAAGGAATGCTTCGTTTCCCACCCCCCCCTCCCCAAATTATCTTTCGTGTATGCATTGCTTTCATTTCTTATCATAATATTTATTTATTAAGGCCTTTTGGTTTCCAGTTCCATTTAAGCCTGAGCCAGAATTGCATTAAAATAGCAAAGTAAAATTCCATCGTGCAGAGACTTGACAGATCCCTTCGGGGAAGGAGCGGGGTGGAGAGGGGGTGGAGAGAGGTGAGCTAAATCCTCACCGCCCGCTTCGCACCCGGGGCAGTGCGGGCTCCTCCATACTGTACTGCTCCCAGCTCCAGTTTGAGCTGAGCTGAGCAGGGCTGGAGGAACCCTTGGACCCCACTGGGGCTCAGGAGGCAGCGGGAGGAGGCTGAGAGACACGTGGGTTTGGGGTGTTCGGGTGTCCCCCAACACCACTTGGCTTTCTCCACGCTCCAACGTTGAACTCGAGCAGCAAGCCGCGTGCCTAGGGTGTGCTGAGAGAGGATGGGTCTGAAAGCTCTGGGGTGATGGTGCCCAAGGATGGAGCTCATCACCTCACTGCCGTGCTGGTAGCTCACCTGGTGCTTTCCCCATGCGGTGCCACGTGCAGCGTGCAGCTGTGTGGTATCCCTCACACATGCCTGTGTCAGCTGTCCCACGCAGGGTGGGTTGGTTTTCCTGCAGAATGGTGTGATGTAAGCAGGGCTCCTTCACAGCGCTGCGTTACCTTGCAAAGCTCTGAGGGAGGGGGCTCAGCTCAGCTCTGCACGGTGCCCAATGGAGGACTGGTGTGTGCTGGGTTTGGTGGGTCAGCTTAGGACTGGGACTGCTTTCAAGCGGTGATACAAACCCATGCAAGGCAGGAGGAGCTCCTGGCAGCCCCAGTGCTTGGATGCTGCTGTCTTCCTTCCCCCGTGCCCGCAGCTCCCCAGTTTTTCAGCAGGGCTGTGCACCCAGCCCTTCACCTACAGGCACAAGGGCACATCCTTATCCCGTTGCCTCTCTGGCAGCATCCCATAAACAAAGACATCCCACAGAGGCTGCAGCCTCTCCCACAGCCTTGGCACCTCCTGCATGAGGGGCTCAGCTTTGGTGGGGATGCACCTGCAGAGCCCACGTTGCTGGGGATGTATTATTTTGTAAGGAGTACAAAATTTCCCAGCTGCAGCATGGAGATGCTGTTGGATTCCCCTCCCATCTCCGCCGGACCTCCTCCCCCTCGGCCTCTGCTTTCCTCCCTCTGCTGCATTCACAGTGTGTGACTGTTGTGCCTGTCCCCTCCGCCCCTCTGAAATATGAAATGTAAAACTGTAAACATTTCAACATACAGCAGTTCAAAGGAGATCTTTGACTGAGGGCGTCTGACATGCCCATACTTAGATTAAAAAGGGGAGGGGGGTGGGAAGGAGGGAAGAAGAGTTTTTTTGTAACTGCCAACGGGAGTATAAATATTCAGACACCTCGAGTCTTCCAGTGCAGAGATGTATGGCTGTCTCCAAGCGGCTCGGGAGTTTTATTTTTTTTCTCTTATTTTTATATAAATTTTTTCCTTCGCAGACGGTCGCACCGGAGTAATCCATTTAGGAAAAAAGTATGCATGAATAACCTTAACCTTCACTTCCAGCGTTATAAGTCCCCCGAGAGGCTTCAGGAGAAGCCTGGGATGGCAAATAAAGTTTGCTCTGTCTCACTGCTGTGATTTGGAGAGGCTGCTTCCCACCGTGATTGTTGCTCCCCAAACACAAAACAAGCACGCTCTGGAAGGCGAGCCTTGCTCAGCCGATAAGCAGAAGGAGCAACAGGAGCAACCCCTGAAGAGCCACCCAAGTGCAGGTGGATGGGGAGAGCCGTTCAACCCCTCTCTGTACCTCATGCCTATGCTTTTCCCTTCCTTTCCGTGCTCCTCCAGCATCATTGCTCCATAGCACACCGCAGCCCACAGTTGCATCTCCCATCCCCATCCCCACCCCCCTGCCCGTCCCGTCCCCGAGCACCTGAGCTAGGATTCCCAGTTTGGATGATGCATCTTTGGCCAACGTGCCCGCAGCGCCCACCCCATCCCACGAACAAATGATTAATAAAGTGCCCCGCGGTGTCTGAGGTGGTTATTAATACCCCAGTAAAAAGAGCTACTGAAGTTATAACGCTTTAATTTGGCATTAAGGCCGAGTGGAAACTCCGTGCCTCTGCCAACAGCTACACACGTGTCTCTATACAGACAGGCTGCCTATAGAAAAACAAAGAATCAAACCAATTTGAGAGGAAACGCTGAAGCGCCGAGAGAAGAGTGAAAAAGGTTTTGTTTGTTTCGGAATTCCCAGTGGGTTTTTGCCACCTTAGCTCATCTCCGTTGACTCAGTCCGTCTGCCTGCAGATGAAAGCATCTTTACTGTTATTATTTCTAACGAGGAAGCGAGGGGAGAGCCCAGCACGGGCTGTGAGGGCACGTGGAGCCGTGCGCACATCCATTGGTGTGGATGCCCCGGGGCGCCCAGCGCCGTCCCCCCTCCGAGCACTGCATCCCCATGGGCGCGATGCGGTGCCGGGGCAGCCGTCCTCTGGGAGCTCTCGAAATGGCAGTGGCGTTGCAACCGTCTGCCTTCTTCGGCTGCCTTTGAAATGGAGAATAAAGCTGCAGCTGGAGCGGAACGGGGCCCAACAGCGAGCGCTGGAAAATCCCACCCACAACGGAATAAAAAACATCGCGCTGGGCGCTGCCACCTCCTCCAGGGCTGTGCTGTGGGCAGAGCCTCAGCGTTGTGCTGCTGACCCCAAGGGCATGGGCAAAGCACCAATGGGCTTTGCCCCAAAATTGAGGCTGGATCCAGAGGTGGAGCTGGGCGCCCTTTGGTACATCTCTGGATGGGCCGTAGCGTCTTCATTGCAGATCTGCCTTGTGCAAAACCCCTCAGTTCGGGGTATTTGGGGCACAGCGCACCCATGGGAGTTTGAAAAAGGGCAGCTTGGATTATTGAAGGGGCTGACCCCAAATCCCAGCCTGGGGTTGGCACTTGACCTCCCAGATCTGGAGCCATGGGGCAGACCCATGGATCAAGAAATTCATGTGTTCAAGAAACCTTTAGATGTGGTACTGAGTGACACGGTGTAGTGGAGAACCATTGGTGGTAGGTGGACAGTTGGACTGAGGAATCTTGGACATCTTTTCCAACCTTGGAGATTCTGTGATTCTGTAATAACACGAGGGGAAAATGGTTTCAAACTCGAAGAGGGGAAATTTGGGTTGATATATGGAAAAGGTTTTTTATGGTAGTGGCTGTGGGTCTACTGGAACAGGCTGCCCAGAGAGGAGGTGGATGTCCCCATCCATGGAGACGTCCGTGGCCAGACCGGACAGGGCCTGGAGCACCCTGATTGAGTTGTGGGTGTCCTGTATCAAGACAGGGGAGTTGGATTGGATGATCTTTGAGGATCCCTTCCAACTCAGACCATTCTACGATTCTATGAACCCCAGTGAGGGCTTTGTGGCTGCGGATGGAGTTGGAATATTGGCATTGCTTTTTGTTGAATCTCCCATCCTGTTGGCTTGGAAATCTCATCCCTTGCATCTCTGCAGCTGCTGGAAGCACCTGCAGCAGTGCCACAGGCATTTTCAGAGGTGGAAATCTCCCACAGGAAAGCATGTCCCAACAGCAAAGTTGCTCCATGGGAAATGCTCCTTACATTGACAAGAATGCAAAAATTGGGTTTTTCAGAAGGCTTTTTTTTTTCTTGATTTTTACTCCATAGTTTCTTAAAGATGCTCTTTCTTAGGAGCCAGGATTTCGGTGTTCTGAAGGTAGGATCCCTGCCAGGATGGGATGGTTCCTGGAGTGGCCAGGAGGGTATTTATTCATGCTTCCCACACACACACACTTTTTTATCCTTTTTTCCCTCGTTTTCTAATCCTGTAACCTTTCAGAATGTCTCCAGCTTTGGAAAAATTACAGAGTGGCAAATTTATAATGTTTTCTTTTGTACTTTTGCTGCTGTGTAATCTTTCCAAAGTTAGAGGGGTTTTGAAGTTACAGAATGGAAAAAAAAAAAAAAAAAAAGGAGATAGAAAAAAAAACCCATACATGTGTGAGAGGGAAAGCCACGGCATTGTTTTCAGCATCACAACACGCATTGTTCATTGTGTTGACTTTGAGGGCAGAGAAGGGGAAAAAAAATAGGAAAAATAAATCTAAAAAAGTGCAATTTCTGGCAAAATGCTGGGAAAATTTCAACTCTGTGGTGTGCAATGGATGCTTCGTGTTTGGGGAGCTTTCAGAGAACGGCAATGGGAGGTTTTGCTCATCTATTGCTGAGCAAAGTGGAAGCACGACCTCTCTGTGCATGAGAGATGCTAGAAGAGCTGTACCCACATCTGTGCCCCTGAAACTCAAAAAAATGCAACATTTCATAGAACTGTGGAATCATTACAGTTGGAAAAGACCACAAAGATCGCCAATCCAACCCCATCCCATCTCCGTGCCCATAACCACGTTCCTCAGTGCCACATCTCTGCAGTTCTGAGCCTTTTCATGGTCCCCACCGCTCCCTGAGCAGACTGTGCCACTGCATCACCGCCCTGTGGCGGATTTGTCCTAATAGCCAAGCTGAACCTCTCCTGGTGCCAGTTAAGGCCGTTACCCATTGTAATTTGATGATCCCCACCTGGGGCAGATTTGGGAGCTGTGGAACATCAGCCCCTGTCCTGCCGTGGGCACACCTGGCTGTTGGCGAGTGTGAGTGGCTCCAGCTATAGGGATCGAGGCGTTTGGGTTTGAATGTGTTGGGTTTGAACTCGTTGGCTGTGGTTTCTATTGAGTCTGCCAAATGGGCAATGTTGGGCATCCCAACCACATCTCTTTGATTTGAGAGCTGCGTGCACCACGAGTGCTGAGGTGGGCACCTGGAGTCTATGGGGTGCCCAGTGGGGCATCCAGCAACAGCAATCTCCATCCCGCCTTGCTGTGGCTGGGAGGTGACAGCAGGGATGGATGCAGTGAGGCTCAGCATTGGGTGCAGTGTGGGGTCTTCGCCCTGTGGTGGCACCAGGGCTGTCCCTGTGGGTTGCAGAGTGGGTGCCTGTCCCCACACCACCCCACAGCTCTCCCACTGCGGTGGGTCAGCCCCCAGCCCGTGATTAATGGCCCGAGGGAGGCGCTGGTGGCCGCAGGCCATGGCTAATGTCAAACAACAAATATGAATGCGTGCTGTAAATATTTATACAATGCACAGGCACGTGCTGCCTCCCTGGTGCAAGGATGACTCACATCTCCCTGCAAAAAAACCCCATGGTGGCCGGAGAGTGCTCAGCCCTTTGCTCCTGTGGCCGTGGCCTCCATCCCGGCGTTCCTCTGGGGCTGCCCAGCCTCTGGTGGCTTGCCAGGATGCATCACATCTTCAGAGACCTCCCGGAGCGCCTGCATTCTTTGCACTGCAGAGAGACAAATTTTAAAGGCAGCTGGGAGTTTCTCAGCCTTGGGCTCATGGTTTTTGGGGTCCAAATCCCTCCTATGGGATGTGGCAGAGTGGGATGCACTGAAGGTCCCCAAGCCCCAAGCATGATGCTCAGCTCCCACACAGCCTCCACCCCACACAGCTCCATTTCTTCTGTGCTATTAAAACCTCTGCTCCCCATGCCTCCTGCCACAGTGAGCCCTTGGGTGTTGCTGAGGTTGTTGCCTGGAGTCTTATGCTCTGGCCAGGAGCTTGTAGATAGGAGGGAGAGTGACTTTTTACATGGGCAGATGGTGGTAGGATAAGGGAAAATGATTTAGAACTAAAAGGAGAGATTTACTCCTGAATATTAGGAGAGAATTTTTTTTTATCAGAGGGCAGCAAGGCTCTGGCACTGCTGCTCAGAGCTGTGGGTGCCCCAACCCTGGAGGTGTCCATGACCACAGATGGGGCCCTGGGCAGCCTGAGCTGGTGAGGGGCACCCAGCCCACAGCAGGAGTGGGGCTCAGGGGGCCATGAGGTCACTTCCAGCCCAATCATCCCAAGGTTCTCTGATCTTTAAGGTCCCTTCCAACCCAACAACCCCATGGTTCTATGATCTTTAAGGTCCCTTCCAACCCAACCACTCCGTGGTTCTATGATCTTTAAAATCCCTTCTAACCCAACTATTCCATGGTTCTGTGATCTTTAAGGTCCCTTCCAACCCAACAACCCCATTGTTCTATGATCTTTAAGGTCCCTTTCAATCCAGCCATCCCACAGCTCCGTGATGATTCCCTCCATGCTGTGAAGTACATCCCCACTGTTTGGATGGACGATGCCCATAGAGGTGTTGGGCCTTTGGGGAGCTGTGCTTTTGGCTGTGCTCCTGAGGAAGCTGTGCTGTTTTTCCCAGTTCTCACTCCCTGGTTCCTGCTCTCAGGTTTATTTATTGTGGTCCCTGTTAATTTGCACACATTCCTCCATGCCTAAGAATAAAGAGCAGTGACGATTATCTGGGTGACTGGTCGGCTCAGGAAATTGCTAATTGGAGACAGAGGCTTTCACCTCTAGCTGGGCTGGTTCCAGCCTGGACTTTTGGTGTCTGAGCACTGCTTCCCTCAGCTGTGTGAAATGATCACTGGCTCCCAGGGGAGCTTTAAGGAGAGAAGGTGCACAGGTGATGCTTTTCTGGAGCACACCCATCACCAGTTGCACTGGGCTGGGTGCAGTGATTGGGAGCAAAGCAGAGCAGCAGAATTCTTCCCTTCCTCTTCTCCACTCTGTGTTTTGATACTTGAAAGCCTGCATGGCTGCTACAGGTCTGTGTACTTCTTGCTCCCATCACCTCCTCTCCCCTTGCAGATGTGGACGAGTGCGTGGAGGGCACTGACAGCTGTCACATTGATGCCATCTGCCAGAACACACCCAAGTCCTACAAGTGTATCTGCAAGTCTGGCTACACCGGTGATGGGAAGCACTGTAAAGGTAAGGATGTGCTGCGGGAGCCCCTCCAATGAGCCCCAAGCACCAGTGAGGGATGCTGAGCCACCCCAGCCCACTACAAACCTTTTCTTAGACACAAACCAACATGATGTGGTGATACTGCTCTGCAAATAGCCATGTTTGCAAAGAGTGGTGCTGCTCCAGCCCCTGGAGGGTCACCTGGGCTTTGTTTGCAACAAATCCAGGCTTTCTTCCTGCAGGGTTTGCAGCCCAGAAGCTACAGAATTAGGTCAGTAGGTAAAACATGAGAAGCTTAAGCATGTATGTGTCCAAATGCAGCAGGGAAAGGAGGCAGGAACTGGGCAGAAGAAAACTTCCTGAATCGGGAGGAGTACAAATAGTGATGGAACAAAAGCAAGATCCCAGCTCAGGTAGCACGCAAACATGCTGCCCTCAGGAAATCCCAAATGGTTCCTGGGCTTGTGGGGGGGCTTTCCTCCAGGAAGGACAGGCAGTAGAGCTGTGTTCTGAGACTTGAAGTACCTCCGTGTGGGCAGGTGAAGCCATACCCTTCCCATGCATCACCTTTTGGGCACAGAGCAGGGGAGCAGCCTTTGGCTGGGATTTTGCAGCAGGAGGGATGGCAGAGCTGATCATCACGGGTGCAGGTGGGGCTCTGCTCCTGCAGCAGTGCTGGGATGCAGCAGGAGCTGGCGAGCAGCAGCAGGGACCACAGGGTGACACCTGAGCTGGGGCAGGGACCAGGCTGGGACTTGGGCACACAGCAGAGACATGCTCCCTGCAGCTCCCTGCCCTCCTTTCTCTGCAGATGTGGATGAATGTGAACGGGAGGACAACGCAGGCTGCGTCCACGAGTGTGTCAACATCCCTGGGAACTACCGCTGCACCTGCTACGATGGCTTCCGCCTGGCACACGATGGCCACAACTGCCTGGGTGAGTGCTGGGCTGGCTCAGGGATGGCTTTGTGGTAGGGTTTGTTGTGCCAAGGTTTGCTGCTAGCTGAAGCTGCTGCTTAAATGGCCTCAGCATTTTTGCTTTTGCCAAGAAACCAAGGTAATGGCAGCCTGCAAAGAGCTCAAACCCAGCAGACTTAAGAGTGTGCAAGCACCAACAGCTTGCATGTGAATGGGAAGCTAGTATGCAGATAAAGCAGGCATAGCCCTGTTTTTTCCCTCTGTGCTTGCAGAGGGCCAAGACCCCTGTGCACTTCACTCCATCCTGCAAGCCTCATCCTTGCACCTGCCACAGTCCCACTGGTTTGCATTGCCCTAAGGAGCGGCAATGCAAACAGCCTCCATTCTAGGCTGTTACATTGCTGGTGCTGAAAGCAGATAATGTGCGAGTTGCATATTTCAGGTGTGGTGTATGGGAGGGCTGCTGACAGCAGAGGCACCGTAGATGTTTTGTGCAGCGACAGCTCTCCAGGGATGGGGATGGCATTGCTTCCCATTGCACGATGGGGATGCTTGGGTGCCGGGACAAAACTGGATAGGGATCATCCATATGTTTGGGCAAGGTGGAACTGGAGGCCTTCCCCACTGCTGGGTTTGGGGCCAATGGATGGAAGCAGCGTGTGCTGCTGTGCTGCCGGAGGCAGGACCAGCCTGCAGGGCTCTCCTGGGCGCTCGTGCTTGAGGTCAGCCCTGCACCTGCCAAAATAGATGAGTTAAGAGCAAATACGGTGGAGATGTGAGCAGGCGAAAGGACTGGGTAAATAATCCTGAGGCCAAGACAAACCCAGCATCTGCCTACGGAGAGCTGCGCATCCTCGCGCTGCCCCAAGCTCCATCCGGCTGCGGCACGGCCGAATCCTCGGTGCAGCCGCGCTGCCCGCATCCCAACGCCCCCTTCCTTCCGCAGCGCCCGCAGGGGCACCCGGCCGCCCACCTCCCCCACCCCGGACTGCGGCGTGCTATTTGCTAATTAGTGTCTGCAGCGAGGTCATTAATGAGCTCATCATTAGAGGGAGGAAGGGAAAGGGATTCTGGACACATACGCTTCGCATTAACTGCCATCACCGGGAACTTTGCAGGCTCCTCGGTGAAGGGGGAGATTTACACAGCTGGAGGGAGCGCAGGCGGGCGGCCCTGCCTTCCCCACCCTGGGGAGGATGAGCCCAAGGAGAAGAAAGGGAAGCTGGGCTCGGCGAGCCACAGACGTCATGTGTTTACAGAGCGGGGTGGGAGGGGAGCAGCGGGCGCGGGGCAGCCCTGCATCCCTGAAGCCCTTCCACAGCTCATCGCAAGGAAGCATCTCATCCATGCTGCTTTGCTTCCAGGATAGCACGAATTTACCCTTTGGAGCCCATTCTGCAGAGAATGATGTTGATACCCTCTTTTTCTTAAATTATTATTATTTTTTTTTCTCTGCAGGGATGAGGCCCAGGGGGTTTTCCCTACCCTCATCCACCCCAACCATAGGCATGCTTTTCCCACCCCCATTTGACTGGAAGGCAGAAGCAAAGCAAAGCGAGCGTTCTGCCTAGGCTTAGGAGTGCCCAAATGGAGAGGAGGACCCAGAAGCACGTGCTCTATACACCAAATAACCCTCAGCTATTCCCAGGGAGAGCTGCAGGAGAGGTCCAGCTCCTGCCAGATGCTGATGGGTCATTGCTGGGTTGGGGTGTGCAGCAGCCACTGAGCATCCCCTCCTTGGGTGACCTTTTGAACCAGGACAGGAATTCAAGCCCTCGTCCTGATACGGGGCCTTCTGGCTCCTGCCTGCCTCCGTTACGTTTCATAAAATAGGTATTAGAGCGGCGGGGTCTCGTTTCAGCCCTCGGTTTGGAACAGCTGCCTCCTCATTTTTGTGTAGACCTTGAAGGAGACGCCGCAAGATGTTAAGCCCTTGTTATAAACAGGGGATTTGAGGAGAGTTGCTGGCATCTGCAGGACGGTACTTGGCTGGGACAAGCCCTGGGGGAAGCTGGGAGCCCTCTGTCATCGCATGGGATGTCCTGGTTTGTCCTCCAGAGGCCTCAGACGGTGCCACTGCTTGGTGACGGCTCACAGCCAGGGCTCAGCCCTGCTCTGAGCATCCCTGGGCTGCAGCAGCACAGTGCAGTGCTCGAGGTGTATTCATCCCAAAAGCAAGGAGTTCGGTCAAGCTCTGTGCCCCCATGTGGACTATGAGCCCACAGAGAACAGGAACACAGCGATGTGGGGCTGTGGCACTGATCCTGCAGCACTCAGGCTGAGGTTTTCATCTCTGCCTCCTTCCCAAGCTGGGATGCTGCAGGGGATTTGAGTCTCCTTAGAAGTAATTGTCCCTGCTCTGGGCTAGGGTTCCCCATAATGAAGTCCAGGCGCTTCCCCACCAGCAGCAGACAGAGGGGCACAATCTGCCCAGGGATCTGGGACAAGGAGAACCCCTTTCTCTGTGGGTTGGTGTTCTCATCTGCAAAATGGGGCCACCGCGTTTTTTGCTCCTGGAGAAGCTGTGTGGCCTCTGAAATCCACCCCTGGATGTGCCTTGGCTTCATCCCCTGCAGCACTCAGCAGCGCCCTTTCTTCTAGCTGGGGGACCAAGGATGCAAAGCAGAAACTGTTTGCTGCACAGCACGTTCCCGTCCCGCTCCATTTGGTGCTGCAGAACCACTCTCACCTCCATCTCCTTCCCTTTGCAGACCTGGATGAGTGCTCAGAGGGCAACGGCGGCTGCCAGCAGACCTGCGTCAACATGATGGGCAGCTATGAGTGCTTCTGCCGGGAGGGCTTCTTCCTCAGTGACAACCAGCACACGTGCATCCAGCGCCCTGAAGGTCAGTGCTTGGCACCCCCTGAGCCCTGACTGCCCACCTCCAAGGTGGGACCCCACTTTGGGGCTGTGGGATAACCTCAGATGTATCGCTCAGATCCGGTCACAAGGAGCAGTGTCACTTTTTGCTTGGGGTGGTGACTGTGGGGTGGTTGTTGCAGGAGTGGTTGCTGGGCTCCCACGCTCAGCCCTGCACAGTGCACAGCTCTGGTGCTGCTTCCTGACCCCCCTCGGCGCTGGGAGCGCTGCGAATTTAAAAGCAAACTTGGCACAAGCACACGGTGAGAGGACACTGCAGGGCTAACAAACATCCCAGAGCAAAACCCTTGCAGGCCCCTTAATCGAGCTCAATAATACCAAATGGAGGACTCTAATCTCGTGGCCAGAGCCTTTTATTAAACAAAAGGTACCCGGAGCTCCCCGCGCCGCTCTGCGAGACGCATCCTTTCCTGCCAGGTCTTGCACAGCACCGATCCTTCTGTCTCAATATCAGCTCTAAATTGCTGCCGTCTGGAGCGAGCTCTTCGCCAAAATATGAGGAAATGAGAGAGAGGGTTTTTGTTTTGTTTTGTTTTGTTTTTGCATCTCTGCTGATTTTTATCTCTGCCGCTTGGCAAAACGGCCGCATGGGTTTCGCTTTCCTCCTTCCCAGCTGTGCTGATCCCTTGTGCTCCCTGGGGTATCTTGCCCAGGCTGGCATGGCTCAGTGGCATTTCTGTGTCCCCATCCCATGTGTGTGCTTGGCAGGGATGAGATCAGTGCCGCCGTGGGTGGCCCCGCTGCAGGCAGGGACACAGGTGCTGCCTTTTGGAGCCCATTTTTGAGCTGAGCATCTGCAGAGCATCATCAGTGCTGGGAGGGCCGTGTGGGTTCTGCATCCCGAGGTCAGCCCGGTGGATGTTGCCTGCATGCTCCCTTCACTCAGGTTTTGGAGTGAAGAGAAGGGGTGAGCGGCTGGGAGCTGATCCCTGGGTTGTGAGCCCAGGGCTTGGGGAGCTGGGAGCCTTTGGGACTGAGCGTTGGTCGCCCTGGCTTTACTCCTGGCTCAGGCACTGCCAGGACTGAAGCATTCAGCGTCAGAGAGCTGAATCTCACTCTTACGGCTGCTTTCTTCCTTCTGGGGTCCTTGCCAGCACTGCGTCTCCCTTCTCCTTCCCTCTCTCTGACCCTGGCAGACTGTCTCCTTTCCCTCTGCACTCTGCGTTTCTTTTGCGCTCTCTCCTTTCCCCTCTCTCCCTCCTCACTTCAAGCAGATGCACAGCAGTGAAATGCTGCCAGACCCGGAGCCCTTGGCACAAAGAGCCATCAGTTTTGATAAGATCCAAAAAGAAACCTTCCCTCTGTAGCAAAAAACAGCTGCCTCAAACCCCCATCCCTCCACCCCCACCGTGCTGCTGGGGTGGAGAGGAGGAGGAGAGCAATCCTCGTTGCTGGTGACCTTCTGGAGCTTTTCTTTGCTTCCTTTTCTCCTTTAGAAGGAATGAACTGCATGAACAAGAACCACGGCTGCGCCCACATCTGCCGAGAGACCCCCAAGGGGGGCATCGCCTGCGAGTGCCGCCCGGGCTTCGAGCTCACCAAGAACCAACGTGACTGCAAACGTAAGGAGGGGTGGAGAGCCCAGTCCCACTCTGCGGCTTTGTTCCAATGGCACAGACCCACCCCAGCCCTGCTGCAAAGCCCTAACTCCACCACGAGCAGCCTGAATTGGCACTGTGTGTGCAGCACCCTCTATCCATGTCACACCAGCTTGGTTTTCCCATGAGGAAGATGAGCAGAGGGAATGTGATTGGCACAGGGGGAGCTCAGGAATCCTCTCCCCGGGGCACAGGGTGCTCTCAGCCCGTCTGATCTCCCGCCAGGATCTTGCTGGCACTGCCAGGCTATTAAATATATATTTCTGTCTTTATGCAATTGTTTTTATTTTGCTGCTTGCTCGCTGTCTTGCAGCAAACAGCTAAAATTGCTGATGAGACACAGTTTTAATCCTATGGAGCTGTTTTCCTTCCAAGTTAAAGGCAAAGCACGCCCTGGGAGGGCTGGCAGGGAAGCACCTGAGTCACCCTGGAGGTCTCACTGTGCCCCTGTGTCAGTGGGTCCCCTTCCACCAAGTCTACTGGTGGCATTTAGTAAATCTTCTCCAAAAAAACATCCACATAACCACCCAGGGGTTTTTACCTGCCAAGATCCTGCTGGGAAAACCAAAGGGTTTTAGAAATTATCTGAGAGGGAGGAACGTGTCTTAGGACCTGGCTGAGGTTCCCCAAGCAGCTCTGTGCCATCCAGCCTGGAAGGAGGGGGGGCGTGGGGAGAAGAGGGGTTGTGGGTTGTTTCCCCCATAGTGACCCCTTTGCTTTGTCCCCCTCAGTGACGTGCAACTACGGGAACGGCGGCTGCCAGCACACCTGTGATGACACGGACCAGGGTCCCAAGTGTGGCTGCCACGTCAAGTTCTTGCTGCACTCTGACGGCGTCACCTGCATAGGTGGGTGCAGAGTCCCCACGAGGGATCACACTGGGGCTCGGGGCCGCTTGCTCTGTCCCTGAGCAGTGTGCCTTTGGGTAAAGGAGTGCTTTGGGGATGGGGCAGTTCCTTCTGCCAGAAGTTTGAGGCTGAGGTTGGAGCAGCTCGTTGTGGGATGCTGCGTGCATCCATAGGCTTGGTGCCGTGTCACCACCACAGGCATGGAACAAAGTGATCCATTGGGAGCGAGAGTGGCTTTGGGGATGCTCTGAGTGTTGGGGACATGGGGACAAATGCATTGTGACTCAGTGTGCTGAGGTCCCCACCTGCCTTTGTGCTGCAGGAGGGAAAGGGGTGGTGACGTCCCTCACAGCAGCAATTGTCACTGTCCCCGTGGTGCCACCACCTCCATCCAACAGCAGCAGGGAGGAAGCTGGAGGGGACCAATTTGGATGCGCGCACTCCATCCCAACTTGGCATCGTGGGCTCTCAGCTCAGGAACAATTGTCTTGCAGAAGAAAAAATAATAGCAAGCAACCAACAGCCCCGAGAGCCCAACCATCCCCAAAAGCATCCTTTTCCTGTATGTGTTTTCAAACTGGGAAACATCAAACAGAGATAGAAGTTTTACTGGTTTCAGACGCTTGCGCTGCTTGACAGCTGATTTGATTTAAAAAAATGTTACGTTTGGGGAGTGATTAAGTCCACAAATTGCTCCAGACATTTCAGTTCTTATTGCAAAATAATTAAAAGGGGTTGAGAGTGACTGGAGGCAGCAGCCAGCTTTGGGCTGCTCATGGCACAGGGATTGCTCTGCACTCCCCAAGCTCTGACCTGACCTGGGGGTCAGGGTCCATCCCCTGCAGCACTGTGCCCCCAGCAGAGCCCCCTGCCCACTCCCAGCTGGCTCTATGTGATGCTGCACCTTGTCCTTAGGGCAGCAGGGAGCTGAGTGGGGCTTGCTCTATTGCAGGCATCTTCTCCCTGCTTGCTGCATTCCACCCCAGCTTGGCACCCGGCAGGGTTATTTAGCAGCCCACTCATCCGCTGTCTGTGTGCATGGGGCACCAGGGTGCTGCCCAAAGGTGATGCTCCACAGGGGTCTGTTTGATGGAGGGTCTCAGCATGGAGGCCTGGGTGCTGCAGGTGTGAGAGGAGCACCTCTGTGCTTCAGCAATCCCACATCCTTCTGAGAGCCTTGGCCAAAATGTCCCCTTTCTGCTCCAATCTGTGCACAGCATCTCAGGGTGGCACCTCTTACAAGCTCCACTGCATCCTTGCAGGCTCTTCTCTCTGCTCCCACCTTCCTGAGGGAGATGAACCGCAGATTTTTGGGGGCAGTTCCGAACCCCCTGACCCTGTGCCTCCATCCATGTGGCTCTGCAGGGACAGCCCCATTCTGCGCCATATCCCCCTGGGAGGGGTCCCAGGCCCCCTTCCCCCCCAGCCGTAGCAGGAACACTGCAGGATTGTGCTTTGGGGTCAGATTTATGGCCGAGGTGGGGGCTGAGGTACCTGCTCGGATATTTATAACTGCCCACGTTTGTTTTACAGCCAGGGCTCAGCAAACAGCCCTGCCTCCCCCCCCCCACTCCCACCGCCACCCCCTCCCCTCTCTCCTTCTCCATTTCCTCTGAAATATTTCATCATTTCAAGGGGAATAAAATTTCCAGCGTGGGGAACGCAAACTCTCTCCCCGGGCTGCGGGCTTTGAAATTGTACGCGGTGCTTTTGATGGGTTGCTGGGGCCGTCCCCTGGTCCAGGTTCCCTTCAGATCACACCACGCGGCAGGAAGCGCGAGCAGCCCCTTTGAGTGACGGTTTCATTAGGGCACGGCCGGTGTTTTTCATTTTTCCGCTTTTTATTGCCGCTTTTAAAAACGAGGATAATGAAGAACATGCCTGGGAGCAGAGCGGGGCCAGCCCTAATGGCTCCCAACGCGTCTGCAGCGTCGGGGTGGGGGGGGGAGATGGAAGCTGCAGGGGGAGGCCGGTGACCTCGGATATTTATGTTGATGCTCTAAAAGCGGCCTTTAAAATAAAACAAATGCGCAACAAATCGCCCTCCGGATTAAAGCCTGGGTCGGATCAGCCCTGGGGTGCAGCGCCCGTGAGGAGGTGCAGCTTTGGCTGCTGTGATTTTCAGCTTTTTGGGAGAGTTTGTAGGGTGAAACTGATGCTGGCGGTGCATCTCCCGTCCTTTTGGTGTTTGGGGTGCAGAGGGGTGAGCCTGGAGCTGTGGATGGGCAGGAAGTGCGATTAGGTAAAGAAGGAAACAAATCCAGCTCCAGTTTTATGGCAGATTGCCTGAGCTGTGTTTGGGCGATTTGTGCTGCACCTCTGATGGCTGATGCGACGTCAGGGAGTGGATCAGGGCTGGGGAAAGCAAAGCTGCTGGGACAGGAGGGCTTTTTGGGGAGGGGGGGAACATGGGGCTCAGGCACACAAGGTGGCCAAGGGCTCACCGTGCTGCTCCGATCACGGAGACAACGTCCCTTCTTGGCACTGCAGAGCCTTGGGGGTCCTGAGTCCCCCTGCCCTTGGGTTGGGTACCCATGGGGCAGGCTGGGCTTCTTCCTCCTTTTCCCCTTTTCTCCTCCTTCCCCCTGCACGGACCCGGCGTTGTGTCTCATCCAACAGGGATGCAGTCATCCCCAAACGGCTCCCCAGGCATCCCCATCCACGTGTCCTTTGCTGTGGGGCTCCATCCCTGCACAGGAGGTGCTCACCCCTCCCCAGAACACCCAGCATAAGGCAGGACAGCCCTCAGCTCCATGCCACGGCTTCCCAAAACACTCCCCAGACGGCCCTTTGGGTGCAGCCCAAGCTCACTGAGGTTGGGCTCAGTCCCTCCTGCCTGCCCCCACCCCGGCGAGCGCTCGTTTTTGCTCTGCTGAGAGCAAGGCACCATTCCATGGGACTAACGGGCTCTGCACTAATGCTCTTTGTTGCTCGCTTTCTCCTGCGCCTGCCCTGCTGCTTGAGCAAAGCGCCAAACCGGTGGGGATCGGAGAGGCCAGGGGTGATGCAGACAGCGTGATGGACAGCACAGGACCCAGACCTTGGGTTTGGATCCTTCTGGGAGGTGGGGGACCGTTTCCACCAAGCTCAAGAGGCAGCGGAGTGGAAATCACTGTCGTGTGACACCAAGCGAGCTTCCTTGCTGGACACTGTTTCTAAATCACTTTTTTATAATATCAAACAGGGGAGAGACACTTCCAGCAACACGTTATCCTTGAGACGTTTTCTAATGGTAAATATTTTTGTTCTCTCTTTCTCTGTGAAGGGGTCTCGCCTCGAGATGCTCACTGGGGGGGTGAGCTTTGAACTAACTGCATGCCTGCTTTGCACGGCTGCGCTGCCAGCACTAACCGGCACTGCTGCTGCCTGCACGCCGCCCCAGCAAACCTTGGGCTGCAACCAGCTCCGCTTTTGGGGATGCACAGAGCAGCAAACCCCTCCCTGGCTGTGCTTGCATGATGCTGGGCACTCACCTTGTCTGAGCCGGGGGTGATGGTTTCCTTGTGCCCATCTCTGCAGCTGTGGCTAAGGTGGGAGCGTTGGGTGGGAGCAGTGCTTCAGAGCCGCCCCGGTGCTCCGCTCTGTCCTGTTGGGGATCAGAGCCATCTCTTGCAATGGGGCAGTTACAAGAGGCATTTGCAGGAGTTGTGCTGCAAGACCAGGGCACCAGGCATCGCTCAGACTGGGCTTTCTCCCTGCAGTGTCTCCCTACATCCCCTCCTCTCTTCCCTTCCCCAGCTGGTGACTGCTGGCAGCACCTGCAATGACCCTGCTCCCAGATGTCACTGCAGGTCCCCAGCTCCTGGTGACACATGGCAGCACTCCCTGGCTCTTCCAAGAGGACCCCTTCCCTGAGCCCTATCCCACCTTTTGGGGACTCTGCAGAGCCTTCCCCAGGCTCCTTCAGCAGGCAGCACCAGAGAGACCTTCAGTTCTGTGCTGAGCTGGTCACCCCACGGTTCTCTCCATAACGCTGTGGGGCTGATGTCCTTCTGCTGCCTCCTGGGAGGTGGAGGCAAACCCAGAGCAGTGGAAGCGCGGGGGCACACGTGGGGCGCGTCTGGACCCGGTGACAGTGACAGTGGAGGACACTGCAGGGGCGTTGTTGTGGCACAGTGAGGTTAGGATGGAGCGTGTTTGTGTGTGTGCGTGTGAGCTGCTTTGTCTTCTCCCTCCCCGTGCAATGGGAGTCCTCACCAAACGCTGTGTGTGTGGTGATTCACGCTGGCTTGCAGCTGCCAGCACTGCTGAGCAGTGCTCCTGTCCCAGGGCCACAACACCCATCCCTGACCCTTCACTTTCAGCTACACCAGAGCCCTGCTCTGCTTGCAAAAGTTTTCTGCAAGTCCTGGGATGTGCCCCCCACCCCCGTTTTACAAAGTGCTTTGCTGTGCTGACCCTGCAAAGCCGGCTCCTGTGCATCCCATGCAAAACTCTTTGCAAAGCTCAGCCCTGACGGTGCAAAGGGGATGGATGGCTGGGGAGAAGGGAGCTGTGCTCCTGTTGCTCCAGAAGCGTGGGGTTCACCCTGAGCAATGACACCATTAACCCGCTCCTCTCTCTCCCCCTGACCAAACTGCTGCAGCAGAGCTGAATTAAATTCTTAATGCAGCCTCCATGAAGTTCCCCTTCCCCTTGGTGCAGTGCTGTCTGCCCTGTGCTCTTTGCTGGTCTGGGGCTGCAGGGTTCATATCTGCAGAAATCCATCCCTTGCCATTACGTTTTGTAATTGTGCTGGCTATTAATTGCATGAAATGGTCCCTTTGTTCTCCTATTATGGGACATCATAAAAATAGCAGCAGCAAGACGAGCACAGAACGATCCCAGCTCCGTCGCCCTGCAGCAAATGGTTGCACGGTTCCGTCACTGGGCCCCATGCAAAGAGCAGCAGAACCTGGGATTTGCTCTTTCCAAGGAATTTCTTCAAGGCATGTTCATGTCGGGTTCCTTGAAGCCTCATTTACCCCTTGCCTGGCCCTCCGAAGGGAAAGGCTTTATTACCCTCTGTGAACAACTTCATGCACTTCAAACCATTGTTCTGGCGGTTAGGACCCAAATTGAAGATTGATCTCACAGGGAAGCTGTCAAGCTGAAAACGCTTCGTTTCAATTAGTGCCCCTTCTGCTTTTACCAGCAACAGCTGACTTTGATAATGCTGGAATAATTAGCATTTTTTTTAAGGGATTTTTTTTTTTTTCCACTGATGCTGCTGGCGTGTGTGTGTGTGTGTGTGTGTGTTCTAATTTTACAAAGCATCTCCCAAATTAGCCTGGGCAGCCGGATGGGCCAGCGTGCCCATTGGTGACACATGAGGACAGCACGGACGTGTGTGGGGCAAACGGAGCACTGTGGGGTGGTGGATGCAACTGATGTGGGGTGAGGGCTGTGCACCTGAGTGCATCTTGCACACCCGAATGCTGACAGCGCCGTGTGTCCCCCACTGCCTGCAGCCCTGTTCTCATGGAGGCTCCTGAAGAGTCCAGAAGTGTTTCATCCTTTGTTTTACAGTAGCAAACCCCCCCTCCTCAGCACTGCTCCGTCCATACCTGCACTGCCCTGGGACAGACAGGTGGGGCTGTCTCTGCTCCCATGTCCCACCACAGGGACAGATGCCCCTTCTAAAGTGCTGGATGCTGGAAGGCAGGAGGGCTGTGCAGAGGACAGGGCAGCAGGAAACCTGGATGCTTTTCCCTGCCTGCAGGCAGAGATGTGCCACGTGCACTCATTTTCACCCTTGGAACCCACCAGGTCCCCTCTCTGTGCTTGAGGGCGTGTGTTAACCAGGAGGCATTAAAAACCCAGAGGTGTTTCAGTGGGGCAGGGATCGTGGGCCCTCATCTGCTGTGCTCCTTCCTTCTCCCTACAGAGACCTGTGCTGTGAACAATGGGGGCTGTGACAGCAAGTGTCACGATGCGGCCACCGGCGTGCACTGCAGCTGCCCCATGGGCTTCATGCTGCAGCCCGACAGGAAGACCTGCAAAGGTAGGAGTGCCCTCTGACCGTCACTCGTGCCTGTAGGAAAGGCTCAGGTGCAGCTCAGCACTGTGTACCAATGAGGTTTGCTCGGGTTTGTGTTTGCATCCACGGGTGGAGCTGGAGGACCACCTCTGTGTGTGGGTCCTGTGCTGATGCAGCACACCTGGGCCGGGTTTGCAGAGCTGCCTCCCGAGATGGGAGAATCCCAAATTCTGCACCAAGCTCTCATCTGCTTTTTTTTAAGATGCCCATTTGGCATCAGAAAGCATCAGCACTGCGTCTGTCCTTGCAGGGGATGCGGGGGCACGGTGACCCCGGGGCTGGATGGGGCAGTGCCTGCACTGCATCATTCATCAGCTTCAGGAACTTGACCCTGCTTGAAAGCAGAGCCCCAGAAGGCTCTGCAGCCGCCTGCCCACCTGCTGGCTGCTCCCAGGAGCTCCCTCCCCTCGTTATTTCTTCAGGGCTGCCCCTCTGATTCAACAGTTTCCAGGAAAGAGCAATAACCTGCAGCCATATCCCCGTGTCTGGGGGTTTTATTGCCGGTTTACAGCCAGAAACAAAGGGAAAGTCCCGGCCCCGGTGCTGGTGGTGGGGAGATGGGCAGACGGCCGCCTCTCCCTGCTGCCCTTCCATTTCACAGGTCCTTTCCAAGCAGTAAATTGTGCAATTAGTTGGGAGAGGGGAAAAGAATATAAAAGCAGAGCCGGGAGGGCTGGGGATGAGCAGCACAGCACGCATGTCCCTGTCCTCCCCCCACCCCCCTCCCCAGACATCGACGAGTGCCGGCTCAACAACGGCGGCTGCGACCACATCTGCAGGAACACGGTGGGCAGCTTCGAGTGCAGCTGCAAGAAGGGCTACAAGCTGCTCATCAACGAGAGGAACTGCCAAGGTGAGGGCAGCGCGGGGACGCGGCTGTCACCTCTCCCTGCCCCCTGTCCCAACCTCTCCTGTAGCTTCTCCAGGCAGTGCCTCCAGCTCAGCACCCAGCCAGGTGCTGTTGGGCCATTTGGGGGCCACGGGAATCGGGAATCCCCCCCCAGAGCCACAGGCAGCACTCAGCCTCAGCTGCAGCCTCCCCAGAATCGCGGGGTCTGGGAGCGATGGGGTGGGGGGGAGCTGATGCTCCAGGGCTGCGACCGCTTTCATCTCCATCCAGGTTCTACGCTCTTACAAGCTTGATGCGAGCGTGGCAATTAACTTAATGAGGCCAACGAAATGATGATCAAACCCTCTGGGCCGGGCTCACCTGTGCACGCAGGGCCGCCCAGCCCCAGCCAGGTGCCCTGCAGGGCTGCACAGACGGTGCTGGCAGCGGCCCCAAGGCAGGACCTGCCTGTGCAGCACCTCCTGTGTGCAGGGCAGCAGTGGGGCACCGCACCAAGGGCACCGTTTGGCACATCTGCAGGCTGCACTTGGGGTGGGAGGAGTGGTGGTGGGCTACTCTGGCTGCAAATGGAACGTGCGAGGAGTTTGGAGCAGAGAAGGTGGGACACGGCCGTAGAGCATCCCAGCATGGGGTCCCAGAGCATCCTGGTGCACCCCCTGGTTTGCACCACAAGAAGGAGGAGCGGGCTGATCCTCACCTCCCTGCCTCGCTTTTTCACCTCCCCCCAGATATCGACGAGTGCTCCTTCGACCGGACCTGCGACCACCTCTGCATCAACACCCCTGGGAGTTTCCAGTGCCTCTGCAACAAGGGCTACACGCTATATGGGCTCACCCACTGTGGAGGTAGGGCCAGCTGGGGGCTGGCAGTGAGACCCCCCTGTGTTTGGGTCCTGGGGAGCACTCAGGGCACCCAGAAATGGGGCAGCCCCAGGGCTGTCCCCAGGGTCTGGGTGGCAGTGTCCCATGTCCCCACCGTGCACCCCATGCTGGGGCCGTGCAGGGAGAGCACACACAGCCAGACATTGGTGTCTGCAACTTCAAACGCAGCAACAGGAACAATTTGTAACTTGTCTGCAGGGAGAGAGGGAGAGAAATCCCCGGCGTTGTTGGCAGCAAGATGGGATGGGGTGGGAAGGGGAACATCAAAAGGGGTTGATTTAAGTTTCATGAGGCGGGGGCGTGCAGCGCCCCAGGATGCAGATAAAACATGCAGAGGGGGGTGCAAGAGTGTGTTGTGGCAGTGGGGGGTGACCTTACTTGTGCCACACGTGCCCCATTGCTCCCAGAGCAGCCTGCTCCAACCCTGCCCCCCCGGGATGCAAGAACCCCGCTGGTGTTCTGTGTTTTGTGCCATTTATCTGGCCAAAATCACATCCTTGAGATGGTTCATTATCAGAGCTGGGGGGTCCCACTGCCCCCAACTTTGCCCTCTGTTCCCATAGATGTTGATGAATGCAGCATCAACCGTGGGGGCTGCAAATTTGGCTGCATCAACACGCCTGGCAGCTACCAGTGTACCTGTCCTGCGGGCTGCAAGCTGCACTGGAACAAAAAAGATTGCATAGGTACGTCCAGTCCAGACCTGCTCCAGCATAGCCCAGGGGGGCCATGGCCCCAACCATCATCTGGGACTGTAAGGAGCAAGATGGGGGTGGGTGGAGCTCTGGGATTTGGGGAGTCCAATTGAAGGCTGCTGCAAGATGAGTTGCTTTGGTCTGCGACTCATCTCATGTGGGTCAGGATGGGATGATGGAATGGGATTGGATGGAACAGGATGGGACGGGACGGGACAGGACGGGACGGGATGGGATGGGATGGGATGGATGTTGCACTGCCCCCCTTGCCCTGGGTCACCTCATTGTATCTTAGACCATGCCTAGGGCTGGCTGTGAGCTTTTGCACTGGCTGTGCCCCTAAAGGAGCAGTTTTCATGGCCCTGGCCGTGCTCTGGTACCCAACTGACCCCTTTCATTGGGGACAGATAGAGCCAAGGGCAGTTCTGCCCCCCAAATTCAGAAATCTCAGCAGTCACAGCGCAAGGAGCTTTGGGTGGGGGGAGGGTTAAGATGCTGCTCTGGGATCCCCACACTGCACCCTTCTCCCAACTGGGTGGGTGGGCCGTGGTCTCTGCTCTGTGCCAGCCATAGGTGTCCCCACTTGTCCCCACCAGCTGGTGCATGTCCCTCAGAGCTGGTGAAATGCCTGGCAGGTTCAGTTCCACCACGGGCCACTCTCACCTGCAACAAGACGGGCAAGAAGGACAGCTGTGCCCTCACCTGCTCCTCCAAGGCTCGTTTCCAGCCAGGTACAGGGGGGAGAGGAGGGTCCCCATCCCCTGCATGGCCCAAAGCAGGGGCAGAAGAGCTGCAGTGCCCTCAGGGTGCAAAGGAGCAATGTTTTTCTGGGATGGGTTCATGCAGCACAGAGTCGGTGCAGTGCTGGGCGCTGCACCCTGGGGTCTCTGCACGGCTGCTCCTGGGGCACAAGGTGTTGCACCAGGGGCTCAGCAGCACACTGACACCTGCACCTCCTTCCAACAGAGTCCGACAGCAGCTACACGGTGAGCTGCGGGACGCCGGTGCTGCGTCAGGGCAGCCAGCACAGAGCAGCCAACAGCAGCCAGCAGTGCCTCGGTAAGGGGCTGTGGGCACCCATCCCCCTGACCCCGTGCTGCCCCTCACCCACGGGTTCAGCACCCGCCTTTTCTTTTAGAGACTGTCGCTGCCCCAATCAAGCAGAAGGCTTCCTTCAAGATCAAGGATGCCAAGTGCCACCTGCACCCACGGGCAAAGAGCAAGCAGGACGAGGCGGGAAAGGCTGGAGCACAGGGTGAGCAGGGGTGGGGGGATGCTCGTCCCACCACAGAGGGGCAGGTGCCGATTGTCACCCTGCGTGCAGGCGGTGCTGCACCCTGCTCCGACTGCCAGGTGGCCTTTGTCAACCTCAAGTGTGACTCATCCAAGAAGGGGAAGGGCCGCCGGGCTCGAAACTCCTCCGGCAAGGAGGTGACGCGCATCACACTGGAGTTCGAGGCGGAGATCAAACCGGAGGAGACCACAGGTGGGCTGGGTGGCATCCCGTGGTGCCCCATGCAGCAAGGAGAGCTGGGATGGTCCTCATCCGGTGCTGGCTGGGCATCCAGCAGAGCCCACAGCAGCGCTCTGCACAAGGAGAGAATTCTGTTGGGTTTCTCTGTTCTCTTATCGCTGTTTTCTCTGCTCCCCCACCCTCAAAACCCAGCCAGCTGCAACCTGCACTGCTTGCGACAGAAAGTGGAGAAAAAGCTCAAATCGGCCATCAAAGCCCTGAAGAAATCCATCAACCAGGAGCGGTTCCTGCTGCGCTTTGCTGGGATGGAGTACGAGGTGGCAAGGAAGCTGAGCGTGGCCCCAGAACGGCAGGAGAGCTGCGGGCCGGGCCAGCAGCGCCTGGGCACCAAGTGTGGTAAGGCAGCAGTGCAAGGCCCTGGGATGGGAGCTGATGTGTCCCCCCCGTTGGGGACAGCCCCCCAGCATGCCACTGACCTCCAGCCCTGGCTCTCAGTTAGCTGCTCGCAGGGAACCTATTACCACGGGCAGACGGAGCAGTGCGTCCCCTGCCCCTCTGGCACCTACCAGGAGAAGGAAGGGCAGCTCTCCTGTGACCTGTGTCCCCGCAGCGATGCGTTCGGCCCCGTGGGAGCCACCAACATCACCGGCTGCACAGGTAGGGGGGAGCAGAGGGGACCAGGGAGGGGGCATCCACACACCAACCCCGATGCTCCACCATCAGTCCCCATCTAGAAGAGGCAAAAGCTCTGAGCACCTCTGGGAATTGCCCGTTTGGCCACGGGAACAGCATTTAGAAGGACCTCCATCCCATTTGTTCAGCTGGAGGGGCAGGGAGCCGGGCACGGGGCACTCTGTGGGCTGCGTTCCCAGCAATGGCTGTGCCCACAGGTCAGTGCCCCCCTGGGCAGCATTCCGCCGACGGCTTCAAGCCCTGCCAGCCGTGCCCACGTGGCTCCTACCAGCCTGAGGTGGGGCGGGCGCTCTGCTTCCCCTGCGGCGGGGGGCTGACAACCCGGCACGAGGGAGCCCTCTCCTTCCAGGACTGTGACACCAAAGGTTTGTTCCATTTGGTGCAGGGCGGGAGGGACCCACTGGGGCTGTGCCAGCAGTGACGGAGCTCTGTTTGCTCTCTGTTCCCCCAGTCCAGTGCTCACCCGGGCACTACTACAACACCAGCGTCCACCGCTGCATCCGCTGCGCCGTGGGCACCTACCAGCCTGACTTCAGGCAGAACTACTGCATTGCCTGTCCTGGAAACACCACCACCGACTTCGACGGCTCCACCTCTGTGTCCCAGTGCAAAAGTAGGTGGGCAGTGGGTGTGATGTGGTGTGAGTGGGACTCCTTCCCCAGAACCACCCCCAGGTCCCTCAAAACAGCGCGGTCGGTCATTGCTGTGCTTTGTGTGGCTGGGTGTGCATGGAGTGGTGCTGATAAAGACACCCACACCAGCCCATAAAGCTCTGCAGTCCCAGTGCCTTTGACACCAGTTTCCCATCCCTCTGTGCCACCAGTTTCCAGTCTCTCCATGCCAACATTTTCCAGTCCCTCTGTGATAACATTTCCAGTCCTTTTGTATCCTTTATGCCACCGATTTCTTCTCTCTGTGCCACCAATTTCCCATCCCTCTGTGCCACCAGTTTCCAGTCCATCGCCACCAGTTTCTTGACTCTCTGTGCCATCAGTTTCCAGTCCTTCTGAGCCAACAGCTTCCAATCCTTCTATGCCCTCTCTGCCACAAGTTTCCAGTCCCTCTGTGCCACCAGTCTCTCTCTGCCCTCTGTGCCACCAGCTTCCAGTCCCTCTGTGCCGTATTTTCCAGTCCTTCCATGCCACCAATTTCCAATCCCTCTGTGCCCTCTGTGCCACGTTTTCCAGTCCTTTGCCACCAGTTTCCAGCCCATCTGTCTCCTTTGTGCTACCAGCTTTTTGTCTCTCTGTACCACCAGTTCCCAGTCCATCTGCCCCTCTCCTGCTTTGCAGATCGGCAGTGCGGAGGCGAGCTGGGCGAGTACACGGGTTACATTGAGTCCCCCAACTACCCGGGGAATTACCCTGCCAACGTCGAGTGCACATGGAACATCAACCCACCGCCCAAGAGAAAGATCCTCATCGTGGTGCCGGAGATCTTCCTGCCCTCTGAGGATGAGTGCGGGGACGTCTTGGTGATGCGGAAAAACTGTAGGTAACAGAGCATGGTGCGGTGCTTACGGGAGGAGCTGGGGGAGGACAGAGCAGAGCAGAGCTGATGAATGCCAAGGGAGAATGGCCGGTCCCTGCGAGGCAGTGGGGTGGGTTTATGCGATGGAAAGGTTGTTGGAGGGATGTCAGCATCGTGCTGCTGCTGTGCTGCCTTGCTGCTTTGCAGGGATGTGCATGGAATGAGGGCCGTTTACAAGCTTTTCAGCAATCCTCAAAACCTTGGAAGGAAGGAATTGTTTCCATTCTAAGGAGGGAATGTCACTGCCCCTGCTAGTAAACACGGACTGGGGGGGTCAGCCTCACTGCCCACAGACAAGCCCCATCCCTGGTGTCCCCTTTAAGCATTCCAGCACAGTGAGGTGGGGGTCATCACTCAGTCCCTCACTGTCCCCCCACAGCCTCCCCATCTTCCATCACCACCTATGAGACGTGCCAGACCTACGAGAGACCCATCGCCTTCACCGCCCGCTCTCGCAAACTCTGGATCAACTTCAAAACCAGCGAGGCCAACAGCGCCCGAGGCTTCCAGATCCCCTATGTCACCTATGATGGTAAGCACGGGGCGACGGCATCCCAGCCTGGTGCTGCCTGCTCTGCTCCCCCAGGAGCCCAGGTCGAGTCTCCCACACACTGGGGAGCTCGGTGCCAGAGATTGAGACTCTGGGTTTGGGGAGGATGCCCTGAGCTGGTTTCTCACTTGGCTGTTGCAGAGGACTATGAGCAGCTGGTGGAGGACATCGTGCGGGACGGCAGGCTGTACGCCTCCGAAAACCACCAGGAGATCCTCAAGGTGAGCACTGCCCCGATCAGCTCCACTGCCTGGTGCTGCTGGGGTGAGCACGGTGCATCACTCGGGTTTGGAGCTGTGCTGGGGGTGTTGTGGGGCTGAAGCAGCTGTGTGCTGGGCCCAGTATTGGGGCTGACATCAGCTTTGCTTAACTCCAGGACAAGAAGCTGATCAAAGCGTTCTTCGACGTGCTGGCACACCCCCAGAACTACTTCAAGTACACGGAGAAGCACAAGGAGATGCTGCCCCGCTCCTTCATCAAGCTGCTCCGCTCCAAAGTCTCCAGCTTCCTGCGGCCCTACAAATAGCGCCCTGACACACCGGGCCGCCCGGCCACCAAGGAAACCTTCTCCTCCCTCTCTTCTTATTTCAATTTTCCTCCTTCCTCCTGCCTGGCTCCGGCAGGACCGCCGCCTCCCGTCCCACACAAAGCTCCGGTCTCACCTTGATCTCACCCAGCAATGCCATTCCTCTCTTCTGCAGCAGCTTCTTCACCCCGTCCGTTTCCTTCCCACCTCTGTGCCGGCTCTGTCCCGCCCCTTGATGCCATCCAGGCACCAGCAGCCCCCCCAGGGCACATCTCCTGCCCCATCCCAGGGCAGCACCAGAGGTGGCGCCGCGTTCTGCGCAGCGCACGGAGCTCAGCTATCAGCACAGCTTTGCAGAGGAGCCTGGAGGGCTGGAGGGGGGGGGAAGAAAACGAAACCAACCGCAGTGAACCACAGTAAGGACAAAAGAAAGGACAGAATGGGACAGCACGGTGGCACTGGTGGCCGTCCTGCTGGAGAGCCGTGCTGGCACCTGGCATTGGAGGAAGGCATGGAGAACAACGTGTGGCTGCATGGGAGAGATGGAGCGACCAAGGAGGACTTCAGCCGGGCGCGTTCTTCCCTCCCCCCCCGCGGACATTTGTGCCAAGGAACCAGACTTCCTTCCAAGCTCTGCCAAAGAGTAACTCGTCGACAGAAAGCAAGCTTTGTGAAGAGCAGGAGTCAACGTTTGTGCACTAGGATATCCTCCTTTCTACCTTTTTCATATGTATTAAGTGCAATCATTTGAGTCTTCTTTATATTATTTAGAGGGAAGTTGTTTGTGTTTTTTTGTTTTTTTTTCTACTAGAAACTACAATATTTATACCTGCCTGAGAAATGAGAATGTGTGTCTGTCACAAAAAAGAACAAAACAACTGACCAACAAACCAAGCCCAGCCCTGGGCTGCTGGTGACAAATGCAATGGTGTTTTCTGGCCTTGGAACCTTTTCTGCTGCATGTTTTCCCTGTAGCAACCTGCTTTGGTGGAAGGCTGCACATCTCCTCTGCAGGAAAGTGAGGCTTGGCCATGATGGGGTGAGTTTTACTGGGTATTAAGGCACTTCTGTCCACTCACAGTGGATCCATCCCCTTCACTGGGGCTGTCTGTAATGCTGGGCAGGGTCGGTGCTGTAGGGTTTCGGGCTGGTTGAGCTCCTTGGCTTGTGCTGCTCCGTCCCGCTGCGCCCACTCCTCCCATCCTGGGAGAGAAATTGCTCCATGGATCCCCTTGATGGCCCAGGCAGAGCCCTGGGTTGGTCCGTGCCCCCCTCAATCTGTGCTGCTCGCTCACCCCAACAACTGGGCTCTGCTGGGGCGGCGGGCCGGGTTCCGATGTGCAGGGATGCGTCCCCGAGATGTGGGGGGTTGGAAAAGGCTGCACTGATTCATCACAGCTGTGGGCTTCTCCCTCCTGCCGCCCGGCTCGCAGCCTGGCTGGAAGCAGCTGTGGGGGCTGAGCTGTTTGTCGCTCGGTTTGGTGTCTGAGAGCAGCTGCTTTGATGCACAAAAGCCGTCGTAGGGATTCGGAGGGTTGGTTTTTTGTTGTGTTTTTGAATCGCTCTGGGGCAGCCACAGCAGAGCAATGACCACCAAAAGGGTTTTTCGGATTTACAAGAAAAAAAAGAAAAAGGCAGCCCAGAAATGCGCTGCGGTGGCCCCGGTGCAACGCAGAGCTCTTTGAATCTCTGTGATTGAATTTGGGAGCTGCTGCTGCTGCTCTGAGCCTGGGAGGGTGGATCTGGGAACTGGGGGATGTCCTGGGTGCCACACGTCCCCAGCCGGGCACCTCTGCTCCGCCAGGGCTGTGCTGGAAGGCGAGCTGGGCTGCGTGTCCTCCTGTAAAGGACAGAGATGTGGCAACACCCCCCCCCCCCCAATATCCTCAAAGAATCCCCCAGAAAAGCCCACCAGAAAGCAGCGGCCCTTTCTCTTACCTGCACCCATCAGATGACTCAGAAAAGGTTTGAAGGGCTGAAAACCATCAGCCACCTCTCAGATGTATTGAATGTTTCAACGAGGTGAACGTAAATATAAGGGTTGTTGTGTGTATTTTTTTTTGGGGGGGAGGGGATTCTTTTTTTCATGTTGGAATATTTATATCTGCCTTTTGCAGCAGGCCGTTTTACCATCTCCAGCAAAGTGATTGATGAGAAAGATGTAGTTCATAAAGTTATTTGCACTTGATTAAAGAGAAAAAGAAAAATGTATCTGAACTTTGTAAAAAGAAATGTTTGCATTTTGTATTGTCTTTTTTTAATTATTAAATGGAATTTCTTGGTGTTGTGTTGATCTTTCAGAAGCTGGCTCTGCTGCTTGTTTTAAAAGGTTTCTAACAGCGGGGTCCAAAGCTATTTTCATTGTTTTGTTCTTCAGATGCTCAGACAAGCTCTTTTTGAGGGCGTAGAGCTTTGCTTCCAGCTTAAATCCTACAGATTTCCATAGGCTCTGCAGTCATTACACAATGCATTTATTTATATACATTAATTAGATGCAACATATCTTTTAGCCCAGAACATTGAGTTGAACAGCAACTACTACATGCTTCTCTGCAGAGCAAAGCAGAGCCAACGAACCCCTCACTGAGCTGCAACTCCCCCCTCTTACCCCCAGCACCTTCCAAATCCTGATGTAATTGGAGCCAGCTGAAAGACCCATCAAGTCTTCATGAGCTGCTGCTGTGCAGCCCCTCCTGCAGCCATTGGTCACCTCAAGGGCAGCAGAACTCTATAAAATGCAAATGCCCCATAAACCCCCACCCTGAGAGCTGGCAGGATGCTGTTCCTGGGATGGTAGAAGGGAGCCCTGGGCTGTAAGATGACTGCTGTGTGCAGGAGCTGTTTTGGGCACTGAGCCCTTCCTTAGTTTTGAGGTAAGCACCCCAATTTTGCTTGCGCTAGCTGCTGAGTGGTTCCCCCCCTCCTGCTCGGAATGCAGGGTGACAAGCTTGTCTACTTCACAAGAAATCAGCTTGTGTGACTCAGGAAGCTCAAACGCAAATGTAAGGCTGATGCTTCCCCTGAATTCACGCCTCTTTCAATTTAACAGCATTTAAAACCTTCCTCACTGCAAGGAAGCGAGCAGCTCTTCAGAAAGTCTTGCCCAATAAGCTTTGGAGGAATGCAACCACACAGCTGTAAGATGTCCTAAAAGTTTATTGCCACCCAGTTAGTACAGACGCTGGGGCTTCCCCATGGTGCTCTTGATATACAAAGCACGCACGTTCTGCCAGTTCTTCTTCAGCAAGGACACCAGGAAGTTGATGGCCAGGTGGATGTTGTAGACAAGTTCATCCTCTGTCATCTTCACGTGACCGACAGCCACAGCCAGACAGAGCACCTGGGGACAAGGACACCACGGTCACCTATGGGCGGGCTGACAGAAGAACCAGAGCACCCAGGGATCCCCACCCCACGGCCTGTCCCTGCAGCTAACTTCTCCAGCCTATCCATGGCAAAGTGCTTCTACAGAGCTCGCTGTCTGGCACGTGGCTCCCATGGATGTCTGGCAGCATCTGGGTGCAATCTGAGCAACAGCTGGCACAGGTCTGGCTTCCTCACAGCGCAAAGGTGGCTCAGTGAAGGCAGCAAGCAGCCATCTCCTGAAGCTGGGGAAGCTGGGAGGGACGTGCAAAGCGCCGCTCTGAGCTGGTAGGGAAGCAGCAGAGCTCTCGTGTAACTAATCCCATGCCTGACTCACCAGGCAGCGCTGGCATGTTTCCTGCACACTGCTAACCCAGCAGCACAGCCTATCAGCTCCAAACTTCACTGCTACGCATGGCGCCAGCTTCACTTTTTGTTTTGGCACCAGCCACCAGCCCTTTCTTTCTGCACATAATACACATGGGCCAAGCCTCTGCCTGCTAGCCTTGCAGAGGAGCTTTTAAGTCAATGTTCCCCACGGGCTGAAGACAAAAGGATTTACGAGCAAACTGACGAGAGAAGCGTCAGGACATCATTAGCTCTGTTACTTTAAATGCTGAAGCATTTGCAAACTATTGCATTTACTGCGTCCTCCCAGCTGTGCCTTCAGGCTCACATCAGCTGGCGTCTGAGGATGCACCTCAGCTAGCAGAGCTGCTAATTCTGAATAATACCCAGGAGTCACATCTAGACCACTGTCACAAGATTAAAATGCCTGAGCAGGGTTATTTTGGTTTGAGGGCGCTGGCTTGCCTCGACATCTCTCGACAGGCGCAGACATCCACAGAGCTGCTGCAAAGTTCACTTGCAGAGTCAAGTCCCAAATGTGCTTCTGCCAAAGCACAGCAGTGAGCACAAAGCCACCCGGGCGCCCGGCTCCAGAGCCGCACCCTGCAGTCACCCACTTCCTGGAGGTGTTAATTGTCACCAATTGTGCTCAGCGCTCAGACATCAGCATCATCTCCTCATTGCTTTTCTAAGCTCTTCTAACCGCAGATCAATTGTTCTTTTCCAGTTAGCTGAATGGTGACTGCGCTGCTCTGCTGCCCAGCACAACGCTGGATGCTCCTCACCAGGAGCTGCTGAAGACACTGGGGGACACCTACAGACCAGCCCAGGGATCGCAGCCACAACCAAGGGACACCAATCACCCACCGCCCCCCAGGTAAGCGGCTGCCAACTGGAAGCCCTGAGCTCTTTACCTTCTTCATCTGAAACTTGATGGTAGATTTGACCTCATCAACCTTGGCCACCAGGTTCTCATTGTGAGTGAGGAGAGAAGGGAATTTGCCAGCTTTGTTCAGACCTGGACCCAGGATTCGAGGAATCTGCTTGATCAAGGACTCTGAAGCCAGGAAGGCATCGTACTTCTTAGCTGTGAGAACAAAAGGAGGTAAGGAAGGGCTCTCAGCTCTAACCCAGAGCTTGAAACCAACAGCTCGGGTGAGACTGTACTGCTGCACGTCCCCCTGTGCAAACATTTCCACGTTCCAAAGCCCTGCCTTTTCCCTCATACTGCATTATAAGCCATTCTTGTCACACCGGCCAAACTCCTCCAGGACTCAGAGCCTGACATCCTGGCAGCAATCCCATTAACTGTACACAGAGGACTTCCCTGAAATGCACAGCATTTATCCAGCTGCATTACGGACACTTGGAGCTCTACTAGAATTCTCCTTCTGTATTCTGTTCATATGTGAAGAGTGTGGATGCCCCATCCCTGCAGGCATTCAAGGCCAGGCTGGATGTGGCTCTGGACAGCCTGGTTTGGTGGTTGGTGACCCTGCACACAGCAGGGGGTTGAAACAAGGTGATCATTGTGGTCCTTTTCAACCCAGGCCATTCCCATGATGATGATTCTATGATGCCACAGACCTGAGAGAGGCTTAGGTTACAGTAACCATATCCTACATTGTTTTCCAACCTCCCATGCTTCCAAGGACTGAATGGTAAGCTTTCCTTGTCTGCTCAAGATACTTATCAAAATGACTTTCATTCTGTAGGAAAGGTTTTATCTGCTATAAGTAACCCAACTCCATCCTGTTCATTGCAGTATGGCAGGATTAGAGCAAGTTTCACCTCTAATTCTACTTGGCTTTATTGCACTTTCTTTCCCTGAAAGTCATGGCATGCTGAGGGAGGGAAGACAACTTCTCAAGGAGATGGAACAGCTCTCCTGTATCCCCTCCTCCTGGAAGAGGGCAATCATTGCACTCCTACAGCACTGCCCTGCCAGGCATTTCACACTGTACGAGGCCCTAAGGTTTGCTAGGTAGCTCCTAGACAGAATCCTACTCTTCAAGAGTAATCAGTTTTCTGTTCTCTGCAGCTAATCCTGACATGGGAATGTGAGCATGGGGAAACCTGCTGTCACAGGCTCAGCCATGGCATCCAGAGACCAACCCACACCCCGCTCACCCAGCTTCTTCACCAGCTTCTTATTTTTGTTGAGCTTCTTCAGAGCCTCTATGTCCATGTGAGGGATTTCCACCGCTTTGGCCTCATCGCAGTGCTGCTGGTCCCCCAGCAAGCAGACAGAGAATTTGGGCCGTGGGGTCGACTTCAGCCTGCAGACAGAGCCCAAATTACCCGGTGTGCCAATGATGCCACGCAGCTCAGAGGGACCCGCGTGCAGATACCTTACCGCAGCTCCTCACATCTTCCTCCACGCTCAGAACCTGCCTCTGGGGCAGGGCGGCGGGGGCAGCACCCCACACCTCCCCTCTTGTTTTAAGACCCAGGGTGGGGGTCCGTCCAGCCGCACCCGCTCGGGGGTGACAGTCTGAACTACCCGGGGCATTCAGCAGCACGGCCTGCAGCAGGGAAGCCACCCTCGGCTGAGGGCCGCGGGCTGAAGGCTGGGTGTGAGCAAGAGGATGCCGAACCTGACGGTGCCGGAGAACCGCTTGTCTTTCTGCGGGTCGTAATTCTTCAGGCTGATCTGCAGCTCCACCGTCTCCACAAACCTGAGGGAAGAGTCCAGGTCAGGCCCCGCACGGGGCGCGAGGCCTCAGCCGGGCACAGGGCAGGGCTCGTACTTGCGCTTCTTGGTCTTGCTGCCCTGCAGCACCTCCTTCACCGCCTCGTACAGCGTGTCGCGGGACACTTTGCTGCTGCGGGGGGAAACAGAAGACAGGCTCAGGCGCGGGCCCAACACAGGCCGCGGAGCGGGGACCGGGCCCGAACACCGAAACCCAGCCCGGCCCGAACTCCATCCGCGCTCTCCCCCACCGCCCGCCCCTTCCCCGCCACCGGACCCGGTGACCCACACCCTGCCCGGCGGCCGGGCCGCGGATGGCGACGGATAACGCCGCGCTCCGACACCCACCTCATGGCGGCGGTTCAGGCGGAGAGGGCGGGGCGGGGCGACAGGCGCGCTATAAGTACGGCTGAGATCTCGCGAGCTTTCCTCAGCGCCATGCTGGGAGTGGCGCGGTGTGGCAGTGAGGTCAGGAAGTGGCGGAAGGGAGCCGGGAGAGCTCACGTGTCTGAACCCGGCCTCTCTACAACTTCCGGAAAGAGTCCCCAGAACCTGGATATTGCGCGGGGAGCGGCTGTGGCGGCGGCGCGTTGTGTGTGAGGGTCGTGTGTGAGGCTGCCAGGCCGTGATGGAGAGCTTGCAGGCAGTGACCCTTAGCGATGGGACAACAGCCTCCGAGCAGCAGGTTGCCAAAGGTAAAGGAGTCTTTGGGCTGTGAGGTCTCAAAGTCTCTTCACAACCCCATGAGGTTGGAGATAAGGCGTGCAGATCGCCGTGGATCTTGTATAGGATGCTTCCGACTTAGATTGGCACAGAAGACTGTGCAGGAATCAGAGAGGTTGGAAGGGGCCTCTGGAGATTGAGTCCAACCTCTCTGCTAAAGGAGGTTCCTGACAGCTGGTTGCACAGGAAAGCATCCAGACAGGTCTCAAAACGTCTGCAGAGAAGATGACTCCACAGCCTGTTCCAATGCTCCGTCGCCCTCCCAGTGAAGAAGTTCTTTTGCACATTTGTATGGAACTTTCTGCGTTGCAGTTTTTGCCCACTGCCCCTCGTCCTGTTGCTGCAAAGAGCCCAGCCCTATCCTGACTTCTGCACTTCAGATCTTTGCAAACATTGAGGTCACCTCTCAGCCTTCTCCAGGTTGAAAGGCCTCAGGTCTCTCAGCCTTTCCTCACATAGGAGATGCATCCATGAATAAAACATCTCTGCTTCAGAAATAAAGCTTTGGTGATAGGAGAGCTGTTGCAGTAGAAAATGAAGGTTCTGTCCAGACTGGAAAAATGGAGTTCCCTGTATGTTCTGTGGCCAAAACTTCCCCTGAAGCTAAGCAGAATGTTTGATCTCACTGAAGTTTGACCCAATAAAGCTTTTCTCACTCAAAAGGGTGCTGAGCTCAGTGTTGGTTAAAATGCAATATCAGTGCCAAATTCAACTCTTGTCCTTTTTCTGGGGTGTGCTGGAGGGCGTGCTCCTTTCTTCACCACCTGCTTTTCCCAAGCACTGTGCCACCTCCCAGCCTACAGAGTGCGCTCTGCAAGAGTTCCATCTCCTGGTCATTGCTGTTTCACTTACTTTTCTGTGTAAACTCACTGCAAGTTTATTAAATTTGTGAAGCTGAAAACCACTAGGTTTTGTGACTTCTCCCTGCAAACACTGCATGAGTTGAAAGCAATTTAAGTTTGAGGAGGATGGAGCAACATCCTCTCTGCATCAAATAATTAAGTAACTGAAATATTGTTGCAGAATAAGTCATACTTTCACTATTTTTAAGAGTCCACTCTTCACAGCTCATCAAAGCAAGTAATGCTTTGGATCTTTTCAAGCCAAAACTTTTTCAAGTGTTGATCCCCAACCAAGTTGAAGAAAACTTGGCCCTGCTGGTGCCATTAAAAGCTCCCAATTGAGTTTTCACCAGCAGAATGTAATTGCTTTCTATTTTAAAGCCAAAGTACTTTGCACACGTTGTTCTTTCTGCTTCAAACAAGTGATTGTAAATAAGTGATAACTGAGATTCTTTGCCTTTTACCCTCCTGCTTAGGAAAGGGAGGATCCAGCTTTTCTGGGGAGATAAGTGCTTCTATGGCTGTTTGAGGGAAAGCTTGATTAACAGCAGCATTCAAATGACAGTTCTGCCTTCTGCATGGCTGTATTCCTTGAGAAGGTGCAACAAAGGAAGGGGACAGCTCATTAGGCAGTGTGGACTTTGGGGGCAGTGCTAATAGCATTCTTTTTAACTGTGTCGGGTGAAAAGGTAATTGAAGAGCAAGTCACTGAAACTGAAGACGAAAACACAGTGTACATCCATCCAGTGGTAGTTCAGAAAGGTGAGAACCATACATTCACCTTTCTTTAGAAGGATGCTGGTGGGACTGAAGCCATCTGTGTCTTCACAGTTGTGCTGTAGCTTTGAGCCCATCTGAGATAGGGTTTTCTTGTCCAGCTGAATGAACAAGGACAAAGAACGTGGTTTCCTGCAGAGTTCTTAGCAATGTGACAAGAAGCTAAATTTGCCGGTGCAGCAAGCAAAGCTTGTGACATTTCACCTGTGGACTCACACATATTGTCAGTTTGATAGATAACAAATCTACAAGCCAGGCCAGTAATCTGTGTGCTGTGGTTTTGCTGACTGCAGAGCCCAAACACGTTTTGTTTTACCTAGGAGCAGTTGGACAGGAGTTTCTGTGAACCATGAGATAATATATTATTCCTGGATTAGATGTTTGAGGGGGAAGATGTTTTGAGGAGGGAGGGTAGAGATTGTTGGAAGCCATGTCACCATGGCCGTACATCTGGGACATGGTGTAAGAGGTGAGCATTACCTCAAAGAGCCAAAGACTGCCATAAAATTATTCACAAAACATTAAAAACCTGGACGTGGACAGGGATGGGGGCTCAGGTGGTGTCTTAAAACTACAGTTGTGGTTGACTTTCAGCACAAGCAGGCTGCCCTGCCCTGTGTGCTTCTCTGGCTATGAACACTGCAGTGCTCAGGAAGTAATGCCCCTCCATCCCATCTGAGTCTTCCAGTCATGTGCTTGGAGTTTTTTTTCTCCTTCTTTCAGATTTTGTAGCTTTTGAAGATGGTCAGCCAGTAGTTTGGGAAGACAGGGGTATGGCCTACATACCTAAAGGTAAAGAATATTCCCCATTCTTTCCTTGGCAGCTGGGGCAAAAGCTGCTGAAGTGTTGCAGATTTCCAAGGCTGGAGGTAGCCTGGGGAGGTGAAGAGTGATTTACACTCAGCAGCTCTGCTGTGTTTGATTTTGTCTATTTCTCTTGCAGAAGGTTTTGATTCCAGCACTTCAGAGGCTGTCCAGCCAGAGGGTGGCTCCACCACCAACAGCCATTCTGCCATCGTGCTCCCTGACAGCCCCATCGTGGAAGTGCAGGCAGAAACAGGGCAAGAGGAGAAAGATGATGCCTTTGATGTCAGGACCATTAATGCATTAAAGCAGTATGCCAACAAAGTGAAGATGCAATTGTTTCCTTAATGGTCTTCCAGCAGCACTGAGGGACTGTGGTATTTCACATTTGACCTGGAATTTGTCTCCTTTAAGTTGCACTTATGTACAAATTAGAAGTGCACAAAGTAATACACAGAGTAGAGCCAACTTTGGGAAGGTAAGCTGGTCAGGGCTTCTGTGGGTGTCACCACTGACAGGTGGCTGAAAAGGGCCTGGAGAGTGACAGATTCCTTCTGCAGCACCTAGCCAGTACCCACAGAGTGCTGGGCCTTTTACTCTGCAGGCACAGATTTGAGAAAGCAGAGCTGCTGTGATACAGCTCAGATGTTTTCCAAGGTAGGAAATGTGAACTAGGAATGGGAAATGCTGGTTTCTAGAGCCCTGCTTTGTAATCTGTGTTGCACCATAAGTGTGCAAGCTGTGTTTGTAGAAGCACACTTTTGTGGGGACAACTGAAGGACTGTGTATGAATGGTAAGGAAAGAAAGAATTTGAATGGGCTTCCATGGCAGCTGCTGTGGTGGCTGGCTGAATTAATTTCCACTCATTGGCTCGACAGCATTTGCAGGAGCAGGAAGTGCACAGCAACAAGAAGAGGATACGAGCTGCCCATAAAGCACACCGCTGTGGGTACGCAGGCTGTGGTCGCATCTACACCACTGCCCAACATCTGAAGGTAAAGCAGCTAACATGCAGTCATGGTGTGCAGACCAAGTATGCCCGCATGTTCTAGTGCCAGATCAGAGTGTTCCTATACAAAGGAAGAGGGAAATGCTCCTTTGGAAAAGGTCAGGTGTTTCAAGAGAAAGGTCAGGATACCCTTTGGCACTGAGGCATCATTCTGCAGTGAGTTTTTCTCTGAGGACTTCAAGGAGATGCTTTTAACCTTGAAGAACCAGGAAGAAGTATCCATAATTTGGAATAAATCAAGTGGGAATGTATCATTGAGAAGAGGCTTTGTCCCAGGAAAGAGGTTTGTTAACTGGCCAATACGAAATCCAGCAGAGAACTTGAGATTCTCTCCAGCTGCTAGATTTCCACATGCTGTTTTCCTTACCATAGAGTCATAGAATCACCAAGGTTGGAACCCCTTTGTCATGGACCGTGGAGGACCCATGCTTTCTCTTCCAGGTACATGAACGTTCTCATACAGGTGACCGGCCATACGCATGTCGCTTCATTTGCAACAGGTAACAGTTTCTCTCGTGTGAAAATTCTGTCTTCAGTCTTATCAAAATCACCTATCAGCCCTTCTTTCCAGCAGAGCACAGTAAGCACAGCCTTCTGATAAGGAATTGCAATACGGGGGGCTGCTCAGGACTGAACTGATTACAGACAGCTTAAAGGAGCTAAAAGAAGAAGCTGAGTAGTCAGGGGTGTTGTGAGGCTCTTTGGATATTTCTTCCCCTTCAGCTTTGTGAGCACAGGATAGACGTGTGCGTGATCTGAGAGCTGTTACACAGCTTGCAATCTTAGTTCCTTCTCATTGTAAAATTAATGTTGTGGTTTCTTTACTGGGCAGCGTACGGGCAGAAGACCCACATGAAAATACATGTTAGTGAGAAACCATTCAAGTGCCCAGAAGACTCATGTAGCAAAGCCTTCAGAGCTTCTGGCAATCTACAGAAACACATCTGGACGCACACAGGTGAGCACCATAAGAGAACTGAGCTCCCCATTGAAAGGGCTTCCAAGATCAAGTACTGCTTCAGCCTCTTGTATCTCGGGTGAAGCAAGGCAGAGCTGAAGTTGTCTTCAGATGGAAGTAGTTGGGCAGTAGAAGCAGCACTTGGGACTCTCAACTCAGTTGCTAACAGCTCAGTGAAAGGGACAAGGGTGCCGGTTTTACTGGGGGAAATGTACGTTTGGTTGGGGCCAATGTGAGATCTCACTGGTGTCGTACTGTGGAGGTGTGTAGGAGCTCACAGGGCTGCGCTCTGGCAGGGCTCCATCAGCATTACTGTCACTGCAGGGGTGCATCCCTCCAAGTGCCCGTCTGAGTCCTGCGGCCGCTCTTTCACCACCTCCCACATCCTCAGGGCTCACATCTGAACACACACAGGCGAGCGTCCCTACGCCTGTCCAGAGCCCAGGTGTGGAAGGAGCTTCACCAGCATCACCAATTACAAGAACCACTAAGAACTCACACAGGTAAGCAGGGGAGGAGGTAAAAAGACCAACAGCTCCTCCCCAGCCTGCACTGATGATGTGTGGCAGCTGGGAAATCTTTGGGACTGAAATGATCGTGTTCAGGGTGGCCAGGTAATTAAAAGAAATAGGAACTGCTTTATTGGGCTGATTGTTCTGATGGTCTGCCTTCAGCTGTTCTCTCTTGTTAGGGAATCTCTTTGCAGGGCATGATGAGGCCGAGTGGGTTAAGCTCTGCACTGTGGCCTCTGCCCTAGGGGAGAAGCCCTACGCCTGCCCTGTGCCGGGCTGTGGGAAGTGCTTCACAGAGTACTCCAGCCTCTACAAGCCCCAGGTGGTGCACACACGCAGCAGGCCCTACTCCTGCAACATCTGTGGGAAGGCCTACAGCCAGAGATCTACACTGGAGAGCGAAGAAGTCCAGCAGCAGCTGGAGGGTGAGCAATCACTTCCACGTCACCTGCAGTGTGTCATGCCATGTGGCAGAGGGGAGACAGATGGCAGCAAGGGAGCAAGGGTGTGTTTCTGCTGTCCTTCAGACCTGAGTCTGTGCTGTGGCTTCCACCTCACTCATAAAGCCCAGATTCACGTCACAGCCAAGAGCAAAGTTCTCCCTCCTAGCTGTAGTCATCAGTTGAGAGTGGACTGTATCCAGCTGTGTAGTACAGGGAGACGCAAAGGTCCTTCTCTCCAGGCTAACACTGGGCTGTTCTTATGATCTTTTGCTCCTCTCTGTTGGCCCTTCAATGACCCGGGGTCAGATATGCACTTTCCTGCTCTCTCCTATTTCACTCTTTGCTTTCCCTGACTTAGTTGCTGCTGAAGGAGGCTCCCCCATGAAGAGGCAGCATGTTGCTTTCCCATCAGAGATGGAGAAAGACAAGGATGAGGAGGAATATGATGATGGTATGCCTACACAGGTCTCACTTATCTCTCAGGATGAGACAGAGCAGGTATGGACATTAACAGCCTCCAGCACTTGAGGGAGAGCAGTTACCTGAGTGAGGTTCTGCCTCTCCCTAGCTTCTTCTATATCCCTTTAGGCACTTCCTGAAGCCACTAAACAGGATGTCCCCTTGGGGGCCAGATCTCAGCTTGGTCTTCTCTAAAAGGCTTTTTTTTTCTGTATAAAACAGACCCTGGGACCCTGGGGCTCTGTCTGTCATGATGGTTCCCCCCTTACAGTCCTATCCCACTGCTGCAGCCTTGATGTGAAGGGTAAATCACAGGCCTCTGGTCACCACTTGCCTTGCTGGACAGGGTCTTGCAGGCATTTGTCTGGGCTTATGTGCTGTGCCACCAGCCCTCGCCTCCTGCACAGCTGTCAGAAAGCAGTTCCCACTCTTTGCTGACACAGGCTGGATTTGGAGATTGTTTTTCCGTAGTTTGTAAACAGCAGTGCTTTTCTTGCACATACTTCCCTGCACGAGCTGCCTGTCTGCTGATTGGGAAAACCTGTGGCTTGGGGCAGAGGAAGCAGCTGCCATGAGTGAGGTTTGTTTCCTGTTAGCATGAGGAGCTGCCTGCATGAGCTATGCCCAGAGAGAAGATGCTAAATGGAAAAGGAGGTCTTGTTGAAGGGGGTGAGCGAGGGACCAGGGATCTGTGAGGGCTCCATTGATTCTGTCTGTGATCCCGGGCAAAGTCCTTGCAGTTTCTCTGTGCCTTAGGTCTTGCACAATTCTATGATTCTGTGAGGGAGGAGAGAATATTTTAGCCTTTCTGTTGCTAAAATCAGGTGTTGTATAAGGCTTCCTGAGAAGCCAGCCTGGCTGAGAGCATCTGCTTTTGTCCTGTCCAGATCAGCTTGTCACAGGAAGACCTGCAGGCCCTGGGCAGTGCAGTCAGCATGGTGATGCAAAACAGTGCCCTCACAGTGCCCGAGGAAGAGTTCGTGGGTGGTGACATGCACACCATGACTGTGATCAACACTGATGGCACCGAGACACAGCCGGTATGGGCAGAAGCAAGGCCTTCCCTCTTCCCTGCAGAAGAACTGCCTACTGGGAGGGAATCCCACTTTCTTTTATGACACAATTGTCTTGTGTCTTAACTTTTCCTAGGTTACCATAGTCACCTCTGGGCCAGTCATGTCTGAAGAGTCAGCCATTACATCCCTCTGCCATCGGCAGGTGGCAATGTTGGCAGCCACCAATGGTGCTCACATTGCAGTGCAGGTACCACTGAGCATTGCTCCTGCCACCTTTGCTGTGTACACCCCATCCACTCACCAACTTCAGCCTCTTGCTTTGCATCTCCTCCTGCCTAGATTGCTTGCTCCTTAACTCCCATGTGCCTTGCATGTGGAGGGGAACATGGATGCCCTGCTTGGGTTGCAGAATGTTCCTTCATAAGCAGCCTTTCCCCGTCAGAGCTGTGTCTCTGCTTTGCTGCTCTGCTCCACTGCCAGTCAGTCCCTCACACCTCTGTCCTCTGGGGCAAGGCCAACCCTCCTGAGCACACTTTCTGGGAGGGCAGTGTTATCTCTGACTTTTCTCCCTAGCTTGAAGAGCAGCAGAGCCTGGAGAACAGCATCAGTATGATGGCAGCAGCAATCCAGCATGAACCTGTAACACTGGACACAGCCATGGCTGAGAATGGCTGCTGAGACCCTGCAGAGCCTCCCAGGCAGGAAGAGCAGACAGCCAAGCCCGTTCCTCCATGGGTGCATCAGGATCTGCAGGATCTGGGCCAGCAGGCACATGGAAGATGTGCAGTATAGGAGTGAGGGAAGGAGTCTGAGAGCAGCTGGCTTGTGATGTGCAGCAAACAGGCAGTGAGAGCCAGTGCTGGCAGTGTTGGGCTGCCAGGGTGGCCATGCCAGAAGGGCTCTTCCCTCCATGAGCAGTGTCTATGACAGCTGCTACCTTCTGCTGGAGGCTCTGCTGTTTTCCTTGGCTCAGAGCAGCAGCTTTCCTGCTCCTTGCTGTGGACCCTTGTCATTGTTTTATGATTTAAATTATTGGTATTCCACATCATAATATCATGTAGTGTGCTGGGAGTTAAGGTTAAGGCTGCTGTTCCATGGACTGCTGATATTTCCAGGTACCTGGTTCTCAGAAGAGAATAACATCTCCCAGAGAGCATCTCAGAAGAAGATCATCTCCTGGAAGATTTTCACTGTTCTGTTCCCATTTTCCATTTAGAGGGAAACATAAAACTGTTTGCAAGTCGAGACACCTCCCCTTTTACTGCTCATCTGTGCATTGTGTGCTCCCTGGCTGTCTCGCCTTCATTAGAGTAAGGCCTTTGGTTTTGGACAGACTTTCTAATTTTATTTTACTTCTTATCCTCAATTCCAATTATACTGTATTATATTGTAGTATCTTGCATTACAGTATCATGTTTAGTAAATTAGTTTTTCTCCCTTAGCTAATTGCCACTGTGTTGGCTTTGTTAGGCCCATCCTCCTACGTTTTTTTCCCCTTTTCTACCTTCCCCCTCTCCTGAGGTGTTGATCCGTCAGCCCCCCCCCCCTCCCAATAGTCTGGAGGAGATGGCAGGGTATCTTCTATTTACTTCATGCCTAAGATCTCCAAGACCTTGCTGGTCTAACGAAGCAGATACGGAGCTACAAAGATTTCAACTCGAGGAACGCAGAATTTTTTTGGAGAGGCATTTTCTGTCCCCTTCCTTTAAAAATGGTCCAGCATTCCTCATTTCTGCCAACTCCTCTGCCTAATGAGCAAGTGGGCAGCAAAGCAGTAAAGCCCAATCAGAGGGTGGCCCTGGGCTGGGTGATGGAGTGGCAGCAGTGTTCTGATGCTGGAAGTCAGTGTCCCCACGGATGCACACTGCGTGCATGGCAGGAGTTCTCCCATCTAATACCAATCTCAGAGCAAACTGTGTTGGCAGACCCAGTGCTGTGGAGCAGCAGGGGATGGCAGAGGGGGTTGGCTTCTATTATTTTCCAGATGTCAGGGTTAAGGCACTGCAGGAGGTTTTGTTGAATTGACTGAGTGCTCTCCCAAAGCTGTGATCACCCCAGGACTGTGCTGAGGGCTGTGAGAAGTGGCTTCTCAGGTGCTTAAAAGCAGTGCTTCGAGTCCCACATCAGGGCTTGGCTGCTCTGAGGGCTCCTGTAAACTTCAGGTTAGGGAGCGATGCCACTTACTACAAGAAAATACATCTGTGAGTGGACATCTTTCTCGGGACAGAGCTAGGCTGGCGTCCTCTGCCCAGCAGGGGTAACGGCAGCACCTGTGCCCATAAATCCAAGGGCAAAGCCGGCACAGAGCAGCAGCAGAGGCTGTGAGCAGTCACGTGTTTATTTGCCCCACGAACTTCGGAAGTTTGCTTCTGCAGAGGAAGAGGTTTCTGTGGGGAAGGGTGGGCCTTGACAAACCATCCCCACCACCTGCAGCGCATTGCAGCCCTGCTCCCCTTCCTTGGGCCTCGTCCTCTCCAACAGCCCCTGCTGCTGCGGGGGGGAGGAGGGGGAAGCTCTCCATCTCAGCCCAAGAAGAGGAAGCTGCTATTTTAGGCAAGGAGGAAACTTTTCCTTCTTGTGGGCACAAACGCTGAAGCTGAGCCAGCAAAGGGTCGCGAATCCCTGCCAGTCCCTTCTCCGTGCGCTCTCACTGCGCTCCTCGCAATCTCTGCGTTCCTCCGGGGCGGCGGTGGGAGCGCAGCGGTGCCCGGAGCGCAGCGCAGCCCCACGCAGATGGCGCTGCTGCTCCGCGCACGGCCGGAGCCGCTCGGGGCTCTCGGTGCAATCGGTTTCCTGAAACCGGATTCACAACGTTGACAGAACGGCCGCTGTCACCGCCGCTTGAAGCCATGGACCTGCGAGCTGAGCTGCTCAAGTCCATTTGGTACGCCTTCACCGCTCTGGATGTGGAGAAGAGCGGCAAAGTGTCCAAATCTCAGCTCAAAGTGAGTAACTGGGGGAGCTGGGGGGGGTTTGGGGAAGGCTGTGAGGTTCCGGGGATGCTCTGCAAGCCCGTGGGGTCCCGGAGAGGTTCAGTGCTGAGGGGTGAAGGGCTGTGCTGTTGTGCCACATGCGGTGCCCTGAAGTTCTTCTGTGCCTCACCTCCATTTTAAGCATTAAAAAGTGTGCGTGGGGGGGGAAGGTAGCAAAGAATCAGCGTTCAAATGTGTTTTCGGTGTGAAAATGGGGGAGAAATTGGATTCTTTTTTCATGGCTTTGGTTTCTTATGCTGTCTGTGCCCACCTATCAGCCCAAACTCAGGCTGTTTTCTCACCCCAATGCGCCCATGGTGCCTCTTCCTGTGCAGCCCGGGGTCGGAAGGTGGAGGGAGAAAGTTCTAAATATGACAGCTACTCTGTGCTCAGGGCCAGCAGTAACACATCACTGCTCCAAAATGCCGACCTCCCCTTCCCTCCACCCCCTCAGCACCTTTTAGAAGGCTCTGAGCTCGGTCCGTCCTCAGAAAGATTCATAAAGCCCATTTATCGCCTCCAGGACTGGTGAAATCCACCAGGTTTCACTGACAGGCAGCAATTATTTTAACTTTCTTTTTTTCCTTTGCAAACACTGCAGCTCTTCTTGGTTGCTTAGTCTTGGCCTGGTTCTCATAGGGATGGATGTGCTGTTTTGGGGCTGCAGTGCAGAGAAGGGACCTGAGTTAGAAACATGGTGAAGTGTTGCATCGGGAGCCTGGGAGATGCGTTGTGAAACCCCTCAGAGAAACCTCTTCTCCTCTTTTTTTCCTCCTACTTTTGAGGGCTTCCCCCAAGGCAGGTAATGGGGAGCTGGGAACCTGCATGGCACCTCCTGCTGCCCGGCTGCAGGGGCTGGGTTCCTCTTGAAGGCTCTCAGAGCTGAAGGCTGTGTGTGCCATTTTCTTTTTAAGATGCCTGGAAGCGTAGAAATAGCTGAAGAAATCCAGGAAAATCCCAAAGCAAACCAAGAACAGGCTCTGAGCCTCAATCCCAGCCCCAATGGAGCACACCTTGCTCCAAAAGCACCAATGTCACCACGTGCAGCACTCATCTCACAAGCTCTGTGTCGGGGATGGTGGTGCTGAGCTCATGAAGACACCGAGTTTCACAGCAGTTTCCTGGAGAGCCCATGCAGCTGCGAGCCCCTCGTGCAGAGGCTGAGCACTGCATCCCCACGGTGACTTAATCCAGAGCTGAGCGCAGATTCTCCCCATGCTGTTTTCCCACCCGGCCCGAAATGGGGACGTGGCTGCAGGAGAGGCTCTGCACACCCACACGGTGCTGGGAACACCCAAGCAGTGCTTGTTCCACTGCGTGTCTCAACGCTCAGCAGCTTTCCACCCCTCATTTCCATTGCCCATCGTCGCCGGTCTTTGCTTGCTGCAGGATTTAGGGCTGCCCTCCCCACGTTGGGTTCAGCAGTTGAGTTCTTTACATGCACTCCTACTGCTTGAGTACTTTACACGTACTTGCTTCTGTGCAAGAAACTGTGTGTACATCTGTGTGACATCGGTGGGTATCTGCAGAGGAAGGAAGGACAGTTTTGTGGTTAAGTGCTCTGAGCTGAGAAATGTGGGGTGTGCTGTTCACAGCATTGTGCTTCCTGATGCTGCCATGAGCTCTGCCTACAAGCTTCATGCCGCTTGGGGTTGGAAATGCTGCTGGAAAACTTTGGAAAACCCAAATTTGGGGCAGTCCCAAAAGGACTTGGTCGTACTCCAGGCTTCTCTTCTCAAGGAAACGTGGTTGCGAGATGGTGGTCCTAAGGCTGTGTGTTGGGGGGAGGGACTGGGGCACACATCCAGCTTTGGGAGGCAGAGCCCCCATCCTGAAGGTCCTGGGGTTTGGTGGGTGCCCTGGGGACCAGACAGGCTCAGTGCACTACAATGCCCTGGGGCAGGCGGGATGGAGCCGCGTGGCTTGGACTGAAGCTCCTGTGCTTGTTGAATGCACAAAGGGCTCTTGGCACAGGCTGGTGCTGGCAGTTTGGCCAACAAGAGGGCTGAGAGCAGCTCAGCTGGGTGAAAATCTCCCCTGGGGGGGAGCCCGTAGTGCTGTGCTTGAACCATGGGGACATGCAGACCCCGCTCACATTTGTATTGCTGCTGGCAGAGGTTCCTGGAGGCGTCTCCCTGGGTTGGGCTCACTGCAGCACCTCTGGGGATGCTGTGCTTTGAGCAAAGGGGAGAAACTGAGGCAGCAGCACAGCTCCCTGTGGTATGCCAGAGACCAATCGACGTGGGATTTGTGCCCGTTATGCAGAGCTGAGCTCTGATCCCAAAGTTCACCCCCAGCCCTGGAGTCGCCCACTGCATCTCCCACAGGGGAGAAGATGAGAGGCTGCCATTCTTCAGTGCTGTGACGTGTTCCACCCCCATGGTGCTGGGGAGGGACATTGGGTGCTCGTGGTGCTGGGCTGACCGCAGCTGCTCCCTGCACCCCTGCGCAGCGCAGAAAAGCAGTGTCACCAAAGCACTCTGCGGCTGCACTTCAGTGGCCAGAGCATCCCTTCCCCTGTCAGCCCCCCTAGATTTTTCCCCTGTGTCAGGGCTGCAGGGTGTTTTCCTCCATTCTCTGTCCCCGTAGTGTCGGGGTAGCCCTGACCTCGCACATCCTGCATCCTTGGCTGGGGGTTTCCTCCCCATCTTGTTTTGCTTTCAATATTTAAGTGAGCATTCCAGCGAGAAGCAGAACGTGCTTTGCAGTGTGTGGGGGCACAAGGGGGGCTCAGGGTGCCAGCCACGGCTGGGTGCACATGTGAGACCCCCCCGTGGCTCACAGCATGCTTGGGTGAGCTCATCCCCACAGTACATCCCTATGGCTCACAGGGCAGCGCTCAGCAGGACAGTGGCTTTGGAGCGTTGAGGGCTGTGGATGAAAGCCCTGCATGGAAAGGGGAAGGCACAGCCATGGTTCCCTGCTCTTGTTCTGGATTCTCAGGGCGTTTCCATCTCTCCCACCCCTGCGCAGCCCCTAGGGCAGTGCCAAACCCCAAAGGGTGCAGCGCAGCGCTCGGGGCTACAGCCCTCGTGGTGTCTGCACACTGGGTGGAGCCCTGCTGATAGCATCGCTCCGAAGGGGAAGAATGAGAGAGAAAATCCGGTTGAGCAAGAACCATCTCCCGCAGCGTGGCCCCTGACAGCTCCTCTCCTTTGGGAGGAAGTCTCCAGCCCCATCACCTTGATGCCAGCTGTCCATCCAAGCCGTGTTGTACCACCTTGGGCATCTCCGTGGAGCACCTCCTGCTTGCTGGCAGCTCAAGGATAGTGACAGCATCCAAATTCCCAACACGTGGAAAATTCACGTGCTGCAAAGTGAGCTTTGTTTTTGGGGGATCTGTTCTAAACCCAATACCTGTGGTGTTTCTGGAGTTGGTGTGTGCACAGATCACTGTTGGCCACCTTCCGTGCCAACAACATTTCATCTTTGTTTGCTTTAAACTTTATCTTATTTTCGTTTTTATGTCTTCTGGTGATACGCTTGCAGAAAGCAGCACAGCATTACAGCACAGCGGCGGGTTGGGTGCATTTGTTCTTTTTTTAAGACATTGCTGAGGGCAGCTGCCAAGCAGCCCAGCTCGGGGCGGCTTATCTTGATCAAAGCATGTCCTGTTTGCTCTGTAATGTCTGAAAAAAAAAATGATCCACGTGCCAACATAGGAAAGAAATGAACATAAGAAAATCCTCGCTCTTGGCTGCGTCCAGCTGACCTTTAAGGCTGGTTTTCGGGGGTGCCATCCCAAGGCTTCACCCTGCTCTCCCCCTCGTGCCCCGCCAGGTGCTGTCCCACAACCTGTACACGGTGCTGTGCATCCCCCACGACCCCGTGGCCCTGGAGGAACATTTCCGTGATGATGATGACGGGCCGGTGTCCAGCCAAGGCTACATGCCCTACCTCAACAAATACATCCTGGACAAGGTGAGCTGTGTCCCCCCCCTGGTTTGCAGGGCAGAGGGTTTGGTGAACAAGGAGGAGATGGAGGAGGACAGGTTGGAAGCTCGGGGGGTTTCTCTCTTTTTCCGTGGCTCAAAAGCACCTTTGTTTCATGCGGTGCGGCTCAGTGCTTGTTTCCTCCAGGCACGTGAGGGCTGACAGCTTTCTTCCACTGCATGCTCTAAATACACTGGGGCCCAGCACAGGAGGCCGTAACCCTTCCCTCCCTGCTGCCTCCCAAAAGGACTCTGCATTAGGGAGCCCAGCACACCCCATCCCTCCCATTGCAGAGCGGCCCAAACCGTTGCAGTTTCCCATGTAGTTTTTTGGAGGTGACCTTTAACCTGCCTTCTGGTCAAACTAATAAATCCCATAGGCAGACTGAGAGGGGAAGCGGTTTTTCCTGGTAAGTGGGGCTCTCAGCTGTTCCTGGTACCCAGCACCCCGAGGTTTTGTTCCGGCTCTGCTGCTGCAGACTGTGGTTTGCTCACATGCTGCTGCATGGCTGGGAAAGTGCAGGGCCAGACACGGCCAAGAGTCTGATCCCCACCTTCCAGTGACACAGCACAGCAGTGATGCATCACGCACAGCCCTGACAAAGGCTTTTGGTGACCTCTGAAACCTGTGGACGGGCAACAGGGCCAATGGAGGCATCATCCCTTCCTCTTGGGCTGCCTACTTGTGGCACAGCACTTCCTTCACCAAACCTCAGTTCCTCTTTTTGTGCAAATGGGATAAGGAAAGTGACCCAAAGCCACCCAGGCATTTGTCATATGCGTTTGGGGAGGCCCAGTGGTGTTGGCTGTGCTTTGTGGTATGTTTTCTGCTGGTGCTCTGCAGCCCCATCCCTTGGAGGTGCCCAAGATCATAGATATAGGTGGGACTCTGGGCAGCCTGAGCTAATGGAGGCACCCAGCCCATATCAGGAGTGGGACTGGGGGGGCTGTACCCAAGCATCCTGTGGCTCTATGATCTTTAAGACCCCTTCCAACCCAACCATCCCATGGCTCTATGATCTTTAAGGTCGCTTCTTACCCAAGCATTCTATGATTGATTCCATGAGTGCCACTACCAGGAAGATGATGTGTCATGGTGTCCAGGTGCCTGTAGCACCTTCTCTACTGGTTGCCATGCCTAAAATCATCTGTGTAAGGGGTCTGTGTTGAGGAATTGTCCTGGCACCACACGCCAGTGCCCCACCACTTGTGTGAATCAGCAGTGCTGGCAGGGACAGGAAGCCTCCAGTGTGGAGCTTTTGCCCTCCCTGCAGCCTTCCCCCTTGCAATCCTGCAGCACATTCACCAGCCTGGGTCCTGTCTGCAGGTGGAGGAAGGTGCCTTTGTCAAAGAAAACTTTGATGAGCTCTGCTGGACTTTGACAGCGAAGAAAAATTACAAGCCTGACCGGAATGGGAATAGCGTTGTTTCCCACCAGGATGCCTTCAAGCTCTGGTGTCTCTTCAACTTTCTGTCTGAAGACAAATATCCTCTCATCATGGTGCCAGATGAGGTAGGAGCCGCCTTTCCTGGGCTCGCTTTGGGCTGACATGTCCCACTATCACAACCCAGCACGTCCTTCCTGAGCTGCCTCATCACATCCTGCGAGATGTGGTGCCTCGGGGTGGGGGGAGCAGCCATGACCATGGAGGGGGGGTGACTGGAGAAACCCTCTGAGATGCTGAAGCCTCCAGAGGAAAGATGTCTTGGAGGATGTGGTGTGTGCTGATCCACAGCATTCTTCCATGGTTGAATTTAGGTAGCTGGGAAACAACTGTGCCAGCCTGCAGACTGTCAGCCAAGGAGCATTCAAGGCTCGGCTCCATCTGTGTCTGCTACTGAAGCCCTTGCAGCTCACCCAGCAGTTGCATTGGGCATGGTGTTGGAGGGCTCCTCCTGATATTCATGGGGAGAAAGAAAAAATAATGAGGAACAATTTAAATCTGTTGTTGTGATGACGATGAGGTGCTCAGCCCATATCCCCCAAAAAGGCAGTGGAACAGCAGACCCAGCTATCTCTATCTGTGCCGCTGCCACCGAGAGCTCAGCCCCTGAGCAACAGCCAGGGAATTAACTGCAAGCACCCGGGGCCACTGGTGGTAATCCCCAAATTCCAGGCAGTATTTGGAGGAGGAGGAGTTCCCTTGTCCAGAGATCACGTGGAAGCTCCATGAGCTGGCTGGTAGAGGTGGGGAGCACCAAAGCCAACAGCAGCCTCACCAGGTCCCACTGCAACAATCGAGGATGGAGCTGAGATGGGTGAGCAGCCCCAAAGCACCAACAGGCAAACAAATGGAAAAAAAGAACAAAAAACAAAACCACCCCAACAAACAAGAAGAGGCACCGAGAACTGAAAAGAAGTGCAGTGGTGTGCAGATGTACAAAGGCAACCGCACTTCCTGTGCCCTAGGAGAGGTGTTTCCTGTTCCCCAGACCAAATGAATCATTCTGCTGCTCGCTGAGCTGAGCTGAAAAAAAAAAAAGGAAAAAAAGTTAAAAAAATAAAACAAGCTGAATTATTATCCTCTCCCAGGATGGATGAGAAGAGAGGGAAATCCCACTGGGGCAGGGGACATTGCTGTGTCACACCTCTGTCACCCGCCCTCCTTGCTCTCAAGTTCTGTGGATACCAAAATAAGTTGTCCCAACGTTATGTTGGGAAGATAGGACGAAGGGGAGTGGCTTTAAACTAAATGTTTAGATGAGACATGAGGAAAAAATTGTTTCCTATGAGAGTGGTAAGGCCCTGGTGCAGGCTGCCCTGGGAAGTGCCCGAGGCCATGGATGGGGTCCTGAGCAGCAGAGCTGGTGGGGGGCACCCAGGCCAAGGCCAGGCCCTTTAAAGCCAACCATTCCATGGTTCTATGATCTTTAAGGTTCCCTCCAACCCAACCATCCCATGATTCTATGATTCTATGTTATCATCAGCAGTTCTATTTTGAAAGCAATTGATAGTCTTGAAATGATGTTCACTTCCCTTGCAGGGACCCCTTCCCTGTTCCTTCCAGTGTTTTTATGAGGTCAGCTGGAAACCAGAGCAGTGCTGTGGTCAGGGCTGTGGTCTGATCCCTGCTCTGTGTGGGGACAGCAGTGCTTGGAAGTCCTACCTAAAGCATGATTTCTCTCTCTTCAGTGAAACAAGCCAAGAGCGTGTAGGCCTTGTGATGAAAAGGAGAAGCCTCCATGCAATGGTCAAGCTCTGACCCAAAATCAATGTCCTGAGCCTGGAAAACTTGCCCGTTTCCATCAACCATCCTTTGTGATAAGGCTCCTGTATCTCCAGGCTGGAAAGGGATGTGGTTTTAGGTCCTCCAGAATGGGTTTTGTTGGTCCAAGTCGGTGGTTATGTGGTGGTTCTCACTTCTCCACGATGCTGAGCTCCCCATCTCCACAGGTGGAATACTTACTAAAGAAGATCTGCACGGCCATGAATGTGGAGCTGAATTCCTGTGAGCTGGACGACTGCCTGTCCCAGGAACCACAGGGGCAGGGCGGCCTGACGGTCTGGCAGTTCCTGGACATGGTGAATTCGGGGCGGCTGCTGCGGGGCATCGAGCAGGAAGCCATCAGCATGGCAGTGGAGGAGGTGTACCAAGAGGTCATTGAGGACGTGCTCAAACAGGCAAGGAGCCCACGTGACCTGGGGCATGGCTGAGAGCAATGGTCGCTCTCTGGGGGATGCTTCTGGTCTTCTCCCAGTTGTTAAGGATGTGGTTTCCATGTCATTACGCAAACACCCATCCTACCTCCATGTCATTTTTGAACCCTGTGTCTCCTGGGTGCAGGGCTACCTCTGGAAGAAGGGCCAGCTGAGGAGGAACTGGTCAGAGCGGTGGTTCATGCTGAAGCCCAGTGCCTTGTCCTACTACGTGAGTGAGGAACGGAAGGAAAAGAAGGGGAGCATTGCCTTGGACAAGCACTGCTGTGTGGAGGTACAGGCTGGGCTCACAGCAGGAGCAACACCTCCCACATGTGTCTGGAGGTTTTTCTTGGTTCTCATCCCACCGGTTATCCCCCATCCACATGGAAATGATGCCATCCCATGTCCTCTCCCTGTAGGTGCTGCCTGACCGGGATGGGAAGAGATGCATGTTCTGTGTGAAGACCTCATCCCGCACGTATGAGATGAGTGCTTCTGACACCCGGCAGCGCCAGGAGTGGACTCTAGGTTCGTACACCATGCCCACTCTGTGCCCTGTCCCCAGCATCTCACATCCCTCCTGACATCCTCCTTTTCCCTCCGCAGCCATCCAGACTGCCATTCGGCTGCAGGCTGAAGGCAAGAAGTCCCTGCACAAAGACCTGAAGCAGAAGCGACGGGAGCAGCGCGAGCAACGGGAGCAGCGCAAAGCAGCCAAGGAGGAGGAGACACAGCGGCTCAAGCAGCTCCAGGAGGAGAAGGAGCGGAAACTGCAGGAGTTGGAGCTGCTGAAGGAAGCCCAGCGGCAGGCAGAGATATTGCTGCAGGAGGAGGAGCAGCGGCGGAGGCAGCAGCACGAGGAGATGCAGAGGACCCTGGAGATCCAGCTGCGGGAAGCCGAGCAGGTGGGGGTAAACCTAAGGCAGGTCCTGCAGTGGGGCTGCGTCGCTTGTCCCATCTCTGTCCCTTGGCCTGATCAGCCTGGGGAGGGTTGATAGAGCTTTTAGGAGCATGTTCTTCTCTTGCAATAACACTGCTGCTATCTCTGGTAGTGGTGGTATGCACAGTGGTGTGTGACATGGGAACAAGGGACAGAGGGTCAGCACGTGATACCCAGAGAACAAGATGTGGACAAACTGCTTGAGGGTACACGAAGCTGAGAGGCTGCTGGGCTGCCTAGGGAGCCTATTTCCATCCTTGCAGCTGATGCTGGCTCTTCAAGAAGCATTCCTCTAAGGAGGGAAACAGCCTTGCCCTGGAGCTCTCCCCATGGGCTCCTCATGGCATGTGACACATCAGTCCCCAGCCACCCTGACAGCTTCTCTCCCCGCCACAGGCACGTGCCTCCATGCAGGCAGAGATGGTCCTGAAGGAAGAGGAGGCTGAGCGTCAGCGTAAGCGCATCATGGAGCTGGAGGAGATGCAGGAGCGGCTCCAGGAGGCCCTGCAACAGGAGGTGAAAGCACGGCACGACGAGGAGTCCGTGAGATATGCACAGGCCAGGTAGGAGCAGAGCCTCCCTGCATCTTTTCCACCGACCCTCCTCCCAGGGGCAGGGCTGCCAGAGATGCTCCCCAGGGTGATTCAGCTGTCCTCAATTGCTCCCTGGGGAGCCAGCGTGCTTCTGATGCCAGGAATGTGGGGAGCTGATGGATGAAGTGGCAGAGGGATGTCTTCACCTTGTGCGCTTTCTTGGCAGGCTACTGGCTGAGGAAGAGGAGAAACTGAAGCAGCTGATGAAACTGAAGGAGGAGCAGGAGGAATACATCATCAAAACTCAGCTGGAGAAGCAAGTCCTCAAGCAGGAGATGGAGAACAAGAACAAGTGTTTGGAAGAGGCCCAGAAGCAGCTGGAAGAAGTGAGAGTGAACAGGCAGCGGGTGGACCAAGACGTCATGGTGAGCATCACCCTAGTGCCTCTTCCTATCACACTGAAAGACCCAGGGGACTTTCCAGGCCTCCCCTGAGTCACCTCCATGCTGGAGAGAACCTGGGGACCTGCTGTCACGCAACCTGCTGCAGCCAGGCTGGGTTTCAGGGTTACATCAGCTGCAGCAGGGAGAGGAGATCTAAGGTTTTCTCCTGAAGGTTTGCAGAACTGTGCCAGGCTGGTGATCATCTCATAAAGCCACTGAAGCAGGGAAGAGGCTGTGGCCGTTCTGCCCCCATTTTGCTGCACTGGCAGATGCTATTTTGAGAAGTCTGCTGATGGGGTGGGTGCTGTAGAAAATGCTGGCATTTTCTCACTGCACAGCTCTGGGATTTTCTGAGCTGTGCCATAGGGTGATTTGTTGGCTCTTGGTGTGTCCCTAAGAGGGCAGCAATGTCAGGCCAGGGAACGTGTGGAGCAGGGAGGGCTGGGAGCAGGAGGAGTGGAAGACCAAAGGAGGGTGTGCTGCCTCCATCCTAGAGAGAGCCTCCAGCCCAGGTTCAGGAAAGAGAAAACTCCTGTCAGTGGTCCTGGGTCACTCTGCTCTGTCTCTTTGCAGGCAGCCCAGCGGAAGCTGAGGCAGGCCAGCACCAACGTCAAGCACTGGAACGTGCAGATGAACCGCCTGATGCACCCCATCGAGCCAGGAGGTAGGAGACCTTCCCCATGGCACGCAGCTCAGTGCTGCTGCTGGTTCTCCTGTCCTGTCCTCTTCTTTGGGACACTCGGAGAAGACAGACAATTTTTTTTTTTAAATCTGTTTCCAGACAAACGTACAAACATGAGTGGAGGAGGCTTTGCTGGCTACCCACCCCTCATGTGCCGGAGAGATTCCTCCCTCAAACTCAAGCAGAAAGTAGAGGATAAAGGCAGTGACCCCATGAGGGAAAGCAGCAAAGAGAACGTGAGCAATGGCGGGAGCAGCAGCCCACTGCCGTCTTCAGATGCAGACACCATGGCCACAGAGCCCTCCAACCAGTAGCAGGATGGCAGAGCCCAGCAGGCCTGGTCAGCATGGTCATCTCGGGTTGGAGATCAGCAGAGACCAGCACCAAGCCCATAGGTGACTGACTACATGTAGAGCAGAGATGCTCCATGCTGCAGCCACAACTGCCAAGAACTCAGCCCAACTTTGGGAGAACACAGCAGGGCCATTTCCTCCTCTGGGCTGCCCAGGTGTGTGGTCTGGATTCACCTCCCTGCACACCAGACACTGGTTTCAACACTGCCTGAAGATGCCACCAGTGGGTCTGGACTGTGTGGCCCAGGACTGCCATTCCCCCGTGGTTTCTACTGGCTGTGCCAGCAGCATCATCCACTGTGCCTTTGGACACGTTGTCCTCAAAAGGGGCCTCCAGGGCAGCTTTAGGGACTGAGCGGTGCCTTCTCACTACCCCTACACAAAGGGCACTTTTGGCAATGACCAGGTGGACCTATATGTCCTTAACTACACATGCATTCCCTGAAAGTGGTTGTTAAGTCACTGGAGTCACATAGATGTCAATATAAATCAAGAAGTAATAAAGCTTTTGGAGCCACTGGCCCATAAACCTTATTCCCTGCATATCTGTGGCCCTGCAGGGACCTGATTTGCTTCGTGTGCAGTGCACGGTTTGGATTCCCAGCATAGAAAAGAGCCCAACAAATGAATACTGACCCAGTGGAATGTGGTTTGGTCTAGGAGGGCCAAGAGGAACAGAGAAGTGTCTGTAGATGATGAATTGCAATGGGTATCCTCTGGGAGTGCCAGCACCTCCTTATAATTAATTTATAGGAAGGGAACGGTGCTCTGGGCTAATGTCCTCACCCTTGAATTGCAGGAGACCCTTTTCAGAGTCCCATTTCAGGTTCAGTCCAAGGCCTGCAGAAGGCAGTAGAAAGAATTCCCAAGGCAGCAGGGCTGGGCTCTGCTGTGGCAGTAGGTGGCTGTGTCAGCTCCCTTCAATGGCATCAGCCTGGTCTGCCTCCTTCAGTTAATTTGTTCCCTGAAAGACGAGAACAAAAGCCGAAAGTCTCCTGGCCAACCTCCTTGCACACAAAAACCCCACAAACATGGAGTTTCATTTTTTCAAGCCCCTCTGTTAAATACAGTCATATTTCTGACTTTGGACCCTTCATTGTTTCAGAGGGACCCCTTCTGAAAACACATCGTTTGCAAGCCCTGCACCAAACCCAGGTTCACAGTAGCTCATGATGCAGTTTAACTGCAGTTCGTTAAGGAGATTGCAATCTATTTCCTACTGGCATGGCTTTGAGCGGTTGCTCACAGAGCTCTTCCTCCCCCTGGTTTTTACAGTGCTCTTTTCTTACGGTTATTTTCACAGAGAGGCTGTGTTTGCAGGCCCATGTGCATGACGTGGCTGCCCCTGTACAAAGCAGCTCTGTGTGTCTGTGGGGGTGCCCAGTAGCCCCGTGCCCCAGTCCCACGCAGCTCAGAGGGGGCACGGGTGGCTGCAGCCTTCGTGATGATGGCCTCGGGGACCCATCCTGCCAGCCAGGGGCTGTGGCAGCTCAAATGTGTCACCTTTCCTCCTCCTCCTCACTGTGCTGGGTACTGCGGGATATTGAGCAGTGCTGTATGGCCGTGACAGCCCTACACAGTCTCCAGGCAGACCTGGAGTCTCTGCCTGGCTCTGATATGACAGTGTACCATTTCTTGCATCGAGGTGTGGCACTGATCCCTGCAGCTCCCCAGGTGACCCCAGCACAGCAGTTGCAGCCCCATGAGACCCTCAGGCAGAGGGAGGAACCAGGAGCGTGCGGGAAGGAAATGGGCTGTGTGGAAATGTGCTGATGGGAGGCAGCACCATCCTTCATCAGCCCATTAGCTCAACCTTTTCCCTGAGCGGTGTTGGGATTGGTGCCATGCCACACCTATGCCAGGAGGAAAAGAGCCACCTCCACACAACCTCAGCTTTGTCAGAAGGGCTCTATGACCCTAGGAGGCATGCGGGGGTGACCGTGCCATCACCTCTCACCAGCTCTAGGGTTGCACCAACTTTCTTTAAAAGCAACTCATCAGAATGTAGCTTCTGCTCTGAACAGCCTAGTTCCTGTGCACCAGAATTAATGGTATGAGGACAGGCGTGGAGGGAACGTCAGGCGCCACTGTCAGCACTGCCTTTGGTCGGCTGCCAAGCTGTGAGCAGCCAGGCCTGTCCCATCCTTCAGGAGCAGCAACCTGCCTGAGTCAGCAGCGGGCGTGCAGTGCTGGGATGTGCACCAGCACCTCACCCTAAGAATAAACTCCTGCAGAAAGGTTGCAAGGAGGTCCTCACTGCAAGAAAGACATCAAAGCCCTGGAGCACGTCCAGAGAAGGGCAAGGCTGTGAAGGGTCTGGAGCACAAATCTAACGACTAGTGGCTGAGGGAACTGGGATTTAGTCTGGAAGAAGCTCAGGAGAGATAGTGTAGCTCTCTGTAACTCCCTGAAAGCAGTGCCAGGCCTGTTCTTAATTGTGGTTACATCTCATTAATGAGGGGCATCATCAACCACAGCACGAATGAGGCTTGTGCTTTAAAACATACCACCACTGATTCCATCAGCCGGCACTGTGGTTTACCCAAGGCATGAGGGTGTAAGCTCAGCCCAGTCCAAGAACTTTGAGCACAGTATAAGAGCAGAACGAGAGGGAGGTGCTGGGGAGCGGAGGGGAAGCCTCATAGCTCCCCAGGCCAGGCGCCCCCATCCCCCGGCGCCATTTTGTGCCTCCACCCCCCCCTCTTTACTTAGCGCGCCCGCGGGCAGCTCCTACATTTCCCATGATGCCCCGCGCCTTTCACGCGAGAAGGAGATGTGCGTCCTGAACCCGCCAGGGGGCGCCGTGCGACAGAGAGGAGGCGGGGCGAGCTTGGGCCGTTGCCGTGGTGACGCGGTACTCACTTCCGGGCTGCTCCGATTGGCTGCGGGGCGCTGGGAATGCGGTGGCGTCAGGGCGGGCGCGGTGACGTGAGGCTGCGGGGGGCAGCGGCGGCGGCGGCGGAGCTGCGGGACGGGAGCAGGGCCGTCACGGGAGGTGAGGACAGGGCGGGGGTCGCGAGGGGACACGGGGCGGGAGCAGCACGGAGGGGCGTAGGGATTTGGTGTGGGGTGCTGTGAGCACGTGGGGGTGGGGGGCTGTAGGGTGGCGGGGGGACGGGGGCTGTCGCGCGGGGGGGGAGGGTGCGCGGGGGGGATCCTGAGAGCTACGTGAGGGGCTGGGACGGCTTGCTGAGGGCTTCCTGAGGGATGGGGGGCTCTTTGGAGGTGGGGACAGTGGGTTAATGAGGGTGCAGGTGCTCTTTGCAATGGGGAAATGGCCAGGCTGGGGGTCAGGGACAGGCGTGTCCCCAAAGGTGTGTGGCTTCAGGGGACCCCTGAGGTGCTCTGCTGGGATGTGGGCAGGAAGGAGAAGCAAAAGGATGGGGATCGAGGAACGTTTGGATTTTGAGTTGAGGGACGTGGTTTAGTGTTGGTGATGGGTGGATGGTTGGACTGGATGATCTTGAAGGTCTTTTCCAACCTTGGTGATTCTGTGGATGGCCTTCCCCAGGGGCTCCCCCAGGCGGCTTTGTTGGCCTCTGGTAGGGAAGCAGGGGTCCCATCCTTGCTGCGGCTCCCTCTGATTTTCTGCAGCGATGGCGTAAAGGACTGCCACCTTTATCCACACTGGCTGTAGACCAAGCAGTCCATGCTGGGCTGCACCCTCCCCCAGGGGGCCTCTGCCCTGTGGTGGCACCAGCTCTGCTGACTGGGTGGACTGGAGCTTTTAACGAGCTTGAGAAGCACTTGTAAAAAGTCCCAGGTGAAAGGTAAAGCATTGTGCAGAAGTAGGAGGCAGGGCCTCTGAACGAGATGTGATTTTCTTTCACCTCCCACTTCCCTCTTTTGTTTTTTATTTCCAACCTGCTGTGTTTTTTCCCTCTTTGTTGGCCACCTCCAAGGGCTGTCATCACAAGCAACAAGGATCCTGCTTTTGCATCCAACTGTTTTGACCTCTCCTTTTTTTTGTGGTCAAAATGCCTCCTGGCCTTATTATACTTTCAAAGGTTTCTGTGTGCTGACTCCACCTCAGATAATGCTTACCTGCCTGATTTGTTTATGGGACTCCAGCTTATTTACACAAGGCAATGAATTAGGCCTCACAAAATATTTACGAGGTAGGAGTGTTGTGCTGTAGTGCCCCTGGATGGGAAATCAGGGCACAGAGAGGCTCAGTGGCTGAAGGTGCAGCTTGGAGCAGAGAGCAGACCAACCCTGTGCAGTGATGCTCACAGCATCTGCTGGCCATCAGCTGCATTGTGTCTTGGAACTTCAAACCCAGTGTGGTTTCCTCCTTCCAGGCAGCCTTGGCCTTCTTACCTCCAGCAGCTGGGCCAGGAGGCCTCGTGCTCACTCACATGCTAGGACAGCCCTGTGTGAGGGGCTGAAGATTTACAGTGCAGGAGGACTGAAGGTGCAAGTTGGTCACCCTCGTACATCAGCCCATGTTGTACTTCTAGTTTTTGGTCTGAGAAGTCTCACTGTGTAAACTCCTTGCTGCCTTCAGGAGAATCCTTTTCCCTGGCTGACAGAAACATGTCGGGTGTGAGTTTTCCTTGTGACTTATCATCCAAAACTGCAGGAGGAAGCTTTCAGGATTGATGTGCTGGCAGCTCCCTCTGCACCCTGCTGAGCTGGTGCAAGCAGTGCATTGTGCACACTGTGCTGGGCATGCCCTGGCACTTGCCTGCCAGCTGCACAAGGTGAGCTGGTGATTTAGTCTTAGTGCTCAGATCTCTGGCAGCAGCAGTGAGCGCTCTGCCCTGTGCTGGGGGCAAGCCCAGGGTGTGATTTGTGCACTCTGTACATGATTCATATGTTGGTTAACACTGTCAACTTTGTTACCGAGTTGGGGATGGGTTTTACTGCTGGTGGAAATGAAGTAAGCCAGCTCCTGATGTGCCAGTGGGGATGTAATAACTTTATTACCTTTTCTCATCAGGAAGTTAATGAAGAACATTGTCTTGATGTTTGGTGGGAAAAACCACCTTCTGTTTTTGGGGTGGGATTTGAAGCCTGCTGCAGCCACAGCATTCTGCTATGACTGTGGAGCTGTGGTGGGTGCTTGACAGCCCTGCTGGAGCAGAGGGCTTGGCTGCAGGACCTGTGCCCTCCCCTTGGTGACATCTGCATGTGTGCAGCGCCACTGTGCCACAGCCTCTCCCTGCAGAGCAGAGGTGATCGCTTGCTTTGAAGGGGCTGATCTTTGTATTATCTGTACTTTTATATTACTGCTAGGAAGAGAGATTGTGTTGGGACTGACGCTCTGCTCCAAGGGACGGGGATTATTCTCCAGGCTTGTGCCCTCCCCTGGATGTGCCTGGTGCTGATCAGCCTGCTCCATGCCCACCCTGTAAGCCTCTCCAAGAGCACAACAAATTGTTGCTTTGGCTTTTGGGACAGATTTGCTTCTTCCTTGGCGTCGTCATGGCTATCTGTAACTCCTGGTGCCTGTTGGAGCTGGGAGGTAGGTGCAGGAGAGGCTGCAGTTTGCAGGTGTGGGATCAGTGCTGGGCTGCCTCAGGAGCCTGCTGCTGCTGGAAGGGGCAGTGCTGCAGAACGGGGCTTTTCCATCAGGGTGGGAGGAGCAGCTAAGCCTATGCAATGTCAGGGAGGGTACGTGGGTTCAAGTAGCATCATGTTCACAGCATCTTTGTTTAGTGTTAGTCCAGTTAGTCTGCATAACTGTCTAAAAATAGAGCATATTTTCTGTAAGTCCTCTCGTTCAAAGTCTTCAAGACTTTTTTTTTTTTTTCTTTTCCCCCAGCAGTGGTCTCTGACTGCTCTCCTGTGCCTGCAGTTATTTGCAACACTATCAGGAAAACCAAGAGGGGTGAACTCTGGTAAATCCTTAAGTTTCAAGAACCGGAGAGGTTCATTAAAGTTGCAGTAACTCTCATGCAGCCTCCCAAGGAGGTCAAGAAAGCAAACCACCTCATGGCCGTAGCAGGTTTTTTCAATGAGCTCTATGTTTTAATATCAACTTTGCACACAGTCACAAAAATTGGGGATAATGGAGCTGCAAATGTGGCCAGCACAAGGGGAAGGCAACACAGTGGCTGAGAGAAACTCAGCCCAGCAAGTGGCTGCAGCGCGCAGCAGAGGGAGTGTGTGTTTAAATTTCAGAGACGTCGCTGGATCTGTCCCAGTTCTCCCAGCGGCATAAATATCTGGCCTTCAGCACAGCTGTGGAAATCCGTGTTGTGTTCTCTTGCAGATCACTCTGGTCCCCAGCTCTCCATGCTGACATGGTAACGGAACGGCGGCTCTCAGCGGCGGGCAGGCAGGGACAGCTGCAGAGAGGTAACTTTTCCCTTCTGCCTTCAGGTCTGAAAAGCACGCTGCTTATTTTTATTAAAACCTGGGGTAGGGAAGAGCCGAGGAAGAGCTTTCACCAAGTCTCACTTTTCCCTGTGAGCAGAGACGTTCTGAAGTTGCTTCTTAATTCTAAATCCTGTGCCTTACTTTTTGCTCAGTTTCTGAATGTGGTCTTTCTGGATTCTGCTGAGGCGTGCGCTTTAAGCATTGTGGTCTCACCCTGTTCCTCTGAGCCAACAGCTGCTTTCGAACTATAACAGTGTTTGGTTACTTCATGGTTTATACAGTTGAAATTGCCTTTTAAATTGGAGAGGACTGCACTTAGGTAAATGATCACCTACCTATCGCTCACGCAATCTGGCACCAATGTTGACAACATCTGCTACTGCATGACTGCTTACTCAGGCAAAACTGAGCGGGTTATTACTGTTTCAGCCCTGCAATAGAGGACGTGGCTCAGACTCCAGTGCTGCCCATGGTGATGCTCAAGTTCCTCAGGATGGTCACTTGCATGTCTGTGCTGAGGGGGTGGGTTTATTTCTGCCACAGCACACATCTGATGTATTCAGCTGGATGGAGATGGGGCAAAGTTATAAAATGTCTCTTAAAGTTTATGCAACTGTTCTGCTCTCTCAGTGCTGGCATTTGGAACGTGGACTTCCAAGGAACTTTGCAGTGTATGGAGAGGATTTTGTAATGAGCCACATGAGGCTGTGTTGATCAGGGAAGCATTGTTGTGCAGAATTGCTTGCTGATGTTAACGGTCTCCTCTCGAGAGTGTTGTCTGTTGACAAATCTGTATTTTTGTACAGTACATCTTGTTGTGTTTGGGGGAATGTTTCTGCTGTGGCTTTTCAATTATGAACTGCAACTCTACTGTGTTCTTAGAGACTAAGAGATTGGCACAGTAAGGGGCTCACAGATTCCTTCAGGCAGCAGGAGCTGACAGGCAAGTGATTTTTAATCAGGTGCGATGCTGTTCGAGTGCTTATGGCTAAGAGATTATTTGCTGCTGGAACACAGTCAGGCTTGCCCTCACTATGGAATTTCAGGGGTGTGGGCTTGTTTTGTTGTTTGTATTGGCTGCCATGGGTCTGCTTTTGCATAAGGTGCTGCAGAGAAGAGAAGTCTCTATTTTTTTTTAGAGTTATCACTGTTCAGAGATGCTACTTGTCACTGTTGCAGAAATTTTTGAGACTCTGGCAAAGTAAAGACAGGCACAAATGATTTCCATAGTGAGTACAAATGGGATTCTTCAGTAGAAGAGCTATTTTATTTCTTTAATCTTGTACTCTAGAACACATTTGCATTGGCAGAATGCCTAGGAAGTTACTTTTCATAGAGTATTGCAATTGATGCCAATATGAACCCTGTAGACCCAGGAATGAGAATGGTTTTCGATGGACTGCTGCCTGACTGCAAGAACAGAGCAGAACTGATTTGCGATGGGTCTTAGTTTCCAGTAATGCTCTAAAATTACTGTTGTGATCACAGTGTCTGACACGTGTCTGTGTCCTTCAAGAGCTTGTGAATATGAACATCACAAGGGATCAGGTATGTGCTGGGGTGCTTCCTTGGGAAACCCCCCCAACAGATCTTGCTCAAAAGGCAAACCTGAGGCTGCAGTTTGCAGGGAATCCTGACCTGACAGAGGTGTCAAGATGAAAGCATACAAGTCAGAAACACTTCGCTCCTGTTGCTGGGTTCTCAGCAGGGCATCTTTCTGGCTTGTGGATAGCAGCAGCCAGATGGTGCTTGTGTTAACCAGAAACAGTGCCCCCGTGCTGTGTTTTTCTGGTTTGCCCATCTGTGAATTGCAACTCTGCATGGGAAAAAATAGAACATGCAAGTTCAACCCAATGACATATGGAATGCAGATAAGGAATGGATATGATGGTTTATAAGGGCAGGTGAGCTTTCTTATCTAAGTTGATAGGGAAGTTTTGGGGTTTTTCTGGTGATCTGTTAAGGCAAACTTTGCTCTGAATCATATTGCTGGTAGTAAATGTCTCTCTAGGAAAGGTGTTGTCAGGCTAAAGAGGGAACAGGGGAGATGCGTCACCTCAGTGGTGCTCAAGTCTCGATCCGGTCTGATGTTTTTGTTTTTAATGCAAGTCTCAATTTCATCTTAATGCAAATCTGAAATGTGCCTTAAAGTACCTAAAATTGTTCTTAACATTATGCTGATTTTTATGGATTTTACCAGAGCTGTGGGACCATGGAAGCCGTCAACCCTGTGAGGGCTGATGCAAAAAGTCTGTGGGTTCTCATATCTGTGAGGAGGGGTTATTTGTGTGACTTAGGGACATCAGAAAAGAGCTGATGGTGTGCATGCATGAGTGTGGGGTTGGGGCTGGGGAGGTCCTGGGAGCTCTATGTATTGGGCTCACAGTTGTGCCCAAGAGGTGAGGGTATTACGAAAGGTGCTGAGGCTTTGCTACAGTGTTTTGTTCTCTAGGAGCCGAGGCAGAAGTCCAAGCAGTCAGGAGCATGCTGAGATCCTCTCCTTGGCAGGGGTCACTGATCCTATCGCGGCTGAAAACAGGGAAACTTCTGCTCCTCCCTCAGCTCTTGCTACACTGAGCGTAGCCAAAAATAGTAAGGAAACATCTCTCTTCCAGATCTCTGAGAGGGTGTTGAACTACTTTGTGCAACAAAGTTATTTTAATGCTCTCCGGATGCAGTCAAACTCAGATTTGCTCTCTCTCTCTCCCTTTCTGTGGCTGAAGGGGAGATGAAACGAGCGTGGCAATTTGTTCCAACCACTTCGGTGCGGACGTTCCCAGGCTGTGCTGAATCATCTGAACCCGTGCCTGGGCATAATTGCTCACTGTCAGCTGTGTCCTGGGATCAGGGCTGCATGCCGAGTGCTCGGGATATTTTGCTACGGTCTACAAAATATGTAGTGCATTGCTGGGAGTCCAAGTGTAAGCATAGCAAGCTTACAGACTGGTAGCTTTAGCACAGGGGATCTCAATCACTGCAGAAAGGTTTGATGATATTTTTGTGGCTGGTTTCCTGGATTTGGGAGTACCTGCTGCCTGGTTTTAGGTCTTGCTGGGTACTTGGCTCCTGCCAAATTTGGCTCCAGTGACTCAGAGCAGTGGCCTGCTGCTGTGTTTCTCTGTTTCCCTGTTGCTTTTCCAGGGGTCTGATCGCCCTGTGAGGACGCTCACTGGTGTCCCAGTGACACAGAGGCTTTGAGGGAAACCGTGCCGTGTTCTGATTGCAGTGCTGTTGTAGGGCAGCCACACTCACTGCCACCCAGTGCTCCCACAGATACGTGCTCCTTGACTCTGGAGTTTGCAGTGGCAACTTGCTGCACTTACTGCTTTCCTGGATTTCCCTTTAAGTGCAGTTCTGAGCTTGTGCCTGTTGTTTGCCTTGGGAACCTCACTGCTGTTCCTGCGAGCTCCTCCCGTCAGCTCTGTTCTATAATTACTGGTGTTCTTGAAACCAGATCCTCCCACGTGGCCTGCTGTGGATCCGTGGACGAGGGGTCTGTAAGCAAAGCCAGCACCTTGGAGCAAATGCAGCAGAACTTGGAGGTTCAGAGAGTGATGACTTTATTTCCCTTTGGGATGGTAAAGGGGAGTGTTCCCAGGCAGCTTCTTGGGCACTTCCAGAGAGGAAGCAGGGATGTAAAAGCAAGCCTGATGCTGGGCACTGGCTCTACATTGGCAGCAGGATGGGCATGTGGGGTCAGGATACCGCGCGTCCTGACAGCTTCACAAGCTGCCTTGCGTCCCTCCCAGCACTAGAAGCGGTTTGAGCTCAATGCAGTGTGCCCAAAGCACTGTCCTCCTGCAGCACATGGCCTCCAGAGAACAGCAGCGTCTTCTTCCCTGGCAGCCTGTTCATGCAGCGTGGAGCAAGCTTGTTTTGCAGTGCTTGTATAGGCATGCTGCAGCCAAGCTGCTGGCCCACAGCAACACGCCATCCCAAAGCCAACGTGCCCACAGGCAGCCGGGCAAAGCGCTGCCCAGCATCACAGGACAAGTCATGTCACCTCTGCTGTGCCCTGGTGTGAGCAGGGATGGTCCTCTCTCATTACCAAACTTAATGATCTTCTCAAATGACGACACATCTGTGCAGTTTCCAGTACTGAGAAGGTGTCACCTTTCTGGTAGCTGCTTGTTTCCTGGATGTGCTCCTCGTCCCATCATTCAGCTGCACACATCCCCTGCCCACTCTGGACTGTCCTGAGTTGACAGCAAAACACAAATATCAGTTGGCAGTTTCCAGCGTGAGACTTGGCAGTTTACTTGTTGAAAGCAATCCTGGAAACATTTCATATGGGAATGAGCAGCCAGAGGAGACGGTCACAAGCAGCATGGTGTGCTGACCTGGGGCAGGCGAGGCTTGCGAGCGTGACTGGGAACAGGTGTCCAAATCCATAATATGGGAACAAACAATGACACTTGGCATTGAGGTCCAAAACATGACGTCTCTGTGAGCTAATGCAGCAAAGAAAGGACGAGGAAGGAAGCACTACAGAACTCAATTATTATTATTTTTGATGATGAAGGAAATGGAGGTATGGGGGTTGACAGGATTTGCTGCAAGTCACAAAGCAGAACTTTGGATAAAAGCTGGTGAGCATTCAGCTCTTTGGTGCCCATCCTACTTCCACCCCTTTTGCAAAAGGGAGCTGTGGAGCTCCAAGGCTGAAGAGGGCAGAGAGCCTCTTTCTGGAAAGCAGGTGAGCTGTGTAGGGATGATCCTGTAGAAGCACAAACACTCATCCAGTATGTGCCATCTACAGGTTTTGCAGCACATCAGATATGTCTTGGAGCCCCTGGAGCCAGAGGTATCTTTGCAGCTTCTGGAAGACGAATTGAAAAGGAAGAGCAGCCCCTCCTGCAGGTCCTGCCCTCCAAAAAAACCCAGCACTAGTGAGAAAGCAGGAAGTTCCTTTTGGAGTGCATTGACCTGGTTCTGGGGACAGCTGTGATGCAAAAAGAGAAGAATCCAGTGAGTTTCACAACTCTTTGACTTATTTCTCTTCCTCAGTATCCAGGAAGTGGATGAGTTGTAGCATGTGGCTGATGTGTGATTCATTGGCAAGCCTGGCAGCTTGAGGCAAGCAGGGGAATCTCCTGTACTCCTTTGTCATATGCTGTTGAGTAATTAGCAGCAACACAGTAATAGCAGCTCAGGCAGCACCTGATGCTTAGCTGGCTGGGTTATACTTGGTGAAAAGCAGACAGCAGCAGTGGAGGAAAGGACAAGGAGTGGACATCCATGGTGTTGGGGCAAATGCTTTCTCTGCCTTGCCAGCTCCAGTTGTTTATTCCTGCACAGAGCCTGCCTTGCAGCCAAGGCTTCTGAGTGAGGGAGGAAACACTTAAGTAGTAAGTGCTTCTGGGATCTCATTAGCTAATGAGGAGGCGTGCTGATCTTTCAGGAACAAAAAACAAACATGTTTTCAATGGTTGTGTCTCCTGGTTTTCTGCGCTTGGTTACCTTTCCTGTGTTGCAGCATCTGCTTAGCTATTATTTGGCTTTTATTAGCAATAGGTGACGTGAAGGAGGAGGAACAAAAACTGGTACTTGATCATCAGATTTCGGAAATGGTGACACAATCCAAGGGATGTCTACAAATAATGGCCAATAAGAGTCAACCAAGTTTTTTTAATGGAAATCAATTTGGTTTTTTGGTGTGTATTCAGTATGCACTCCATCTGAGAAAACGCTCCCATACAGTGCTGAATGCACAATCAACAGGATGTGCATTTGGATGAATTTGTTTTAATTTTTTTCTCCAAATGAGCACAGAGATGTGCTTCCATGGTGAGTTGGTTTCCTTTCGTGGCTCCCTGCGACCTCCTTTACGGTAAGTCAAACAACTGTTGGAGCAGGTTGACATTGTGAGCTGTCCCTTGAGAAGCCTGGGCCATTTCTGGCACTTTCTTTTGCCTGGAAGCTTCCATCTTCCAAGGAGGAGACACACGTGGTGACAATGCAGCATGCAGTGGGGACTGGACATGGAGCTGCCTCCAACCCTGTCTGAATAAGAAACAATTGTGAGGGGCATAGAGGTGGGAGAGTTCTCTCCATCACAGTGAGCATGCTGAGGTTGCTTTTTTTTTTTTTTTTTTTTTGGAGCTCACCCTCAGCAAAACTACACCTGCTTTAAAGATGAAGTCCTTCTAATTATAAGCACTCTGTTTTAATTTGGTGGCTGCCAGCCCCTCAGTGTCTGTGCTGGAATGCATGTCTCTGTGTGCAGTGATGAGGAACTGGGCTGCTCCGTCACATCCCTTGCAGCCCTCCTGCACACCCTGCAGGGCAGTGGGCACTTCTCACACCCTAAAATGCCTGGGCTGCAGGCATCAAGTGGGGAAGGAGCTCCTGGAGATGAGAAGGATCCTTTGGGCATCCTCTGCCCTCCACACAGCCATCCTGGGTGTCACCCCTTGGAGCTGTGCAGGGTCCCCCACTGTCCCTCTGTCCTCTCAGAGAGATGGAGCTCAGCCACCCCACTCTGAACCAGGGGGCCTGCAGGGAGGCAGCACATCCCCTTTGTGCTCATGGCTGCTGCTGTGTGATCCTCTGCAAACACTTTCTGCCCTCAGAGGCACGCCTTTGTTGGGGCTGGCAGGAGGGGATCTCCCCAGTGCCTGGGACTGAATGAAGCGTCCTGGAGGCTGGCATAGTTCTCTGTCCTCTCTGCACGTGCCAGAAGAATCCAGCACTAAATGGAGTCAAAGAAGCTGTTGCACTGATTTTAATCAAGCCAGTGCTGGCTTGTTCTTTACACTCAATCCTTCAGCTGAAAGCATGAAAGGGCTTGGAGGTCTCTGTGTTTGGCTGCTGCCTTCACTCCCAAAGTCAGAGGGTCTGGGGTCTGCACATCCCCTGCAGCAATGCAGGGCCATGCCCAGCACCTTGCAGTGTGGGCACAATCCCTGCTGCCTTTCATCTGCTGAAAGCCTGGCTGAAATTAATGCCTCCCCCCCTCTCTCTATTTCCCTTGTTTGGAAAACTGGGGAAGGGCTCAGGGAAAGGCAGGTGTGCAAACAGCTCCCGCAGCTCCCCTCTGCTCTTGGCCTGCAAGAAGATATTAAAACAATACATTCAGAACTTTCTGGTAAAAGCTTTTCTCTCTCCATGGGTGGGATACATATCCTTGTCTTGCCCTCGCTGACATGGGACACCTCTGCTGGAGTCTGCTGTTGCTGTCAGATGTGTCCTGTTCTCTGTTCTCCCACACCCCTGGGGTTTGCACAGCCATCTGCAGCTAGAGCAACTCTAAGCACAGCCTTGGAGTTGCTTTGGTGGGTCTGGGAGAGCTTGCTGCTGCCCTGGAGTGCAAGGTCCTGCATAGACCTCCTTCTACCATTCTACCCTACCGACTGCTATCCAGACAAAAAGCATTTCCCTGATGTGTGTGCATTTATTTATATATAGACTTTAAACAGATTCAGCTTGTTATCCTCCATCTCCAGCAAATAGGTTTTCCTGCCTGCGTGTGTGCCCCACTGCGCTAGTGGAGGCCAAGGACAACACAGCCCTGAATGGTTGCTCAGTGCTGCCCAGGAGGCACAGACAGGGAACACAGCACTTCTGCAAGCCCTGTGCCCCTTTGCTGCTCCTGACAGAGCTGTGGGTAACATCACAGTCCCAGTTCCTTGACACAGTGCTGTCTCCACAGCTCTGAACTCCTGGTATGCAGGGAAGAAGCGAGAGCAGACCGAGGTTATGTTCTGGCACCAGCTCTTGGGGTGCCTGGCTGCTGGCTTTGCAGCACACTGACATTCAGCTTCCCCTCTGCAGATTTTGTCCTCCCCCTTGGCACTGGCTGCTGCTCGCCCATCTGACCTTGCTCAGTGCTGACAGCTTCCCGAGGAGCTGGCTGCAGCACAAGTGCAGTGACTGGGAACAGAGGAGGGGGGGATGCTGCAGGAGGGCGAAGTAGCCCAGGGAGCCCTGTGCCACCAGCACCTATTTGCTCACGGGTTGCCCTTGTGCAAGTCCCCTGCAAGCAAGGTGCACGCTTTAGTGCATGAAGATGCTAACAGTTTAACTGGAGTCTGATAACTGGGGCTGTCCTGGGGAAAGCTGGATGTCAGTGGCTTGTTTGATGGAAATAGAGCATCTGGATTCTCTACCTTAAAATAACTCCTTTATGGAAATAGCTGCACTCTGTGTAGAACAGGCTTTGGGCATTAATTGCTGGAGGAGGACTCAGTGCAGGGGTTGAGATCTGGAGGCTGGGATGTGGACACTGAGCAGGGCTGGGAACAGCATCAGCCCAGCAGGAATGGGATGGATGACTACAAACAGGGAGAGGAGACACGGGGAGAAGGGGCCCACGCTGATCCTCCACAGGAAACCCCGGATTAGGACATGGGCTGGGTTGTGCAGCCAGACCCATGGCTGAGCACAGCCCCGCAGCTGTACGAGCGGCAGCAGCAAGCTCAGCTGAATGGCTCTTGGCAGAGGAGCTGGGGCTGGTTACAACAGGAGTGAAAATAAACACCACTGCTGTAACGGGAAGGAGTGGGAGAGAAGGAGCTGGCAGGAAGCTGTCACTTTCCCAGTGTGGGGCTGGGACTTGCAGACCCAGAGCCCTGCTTGTGCCCCCTGCAGCCGCTGGGCTGAGGACAGTGTGGAGCTGAGCTCGGTGCTGGCAGCTGCAGCGTGTGCTATCTGAACCCTTCCGGTAGTCCTGGCTGTGCCAAACCCCATCCTTGGCTGCCACTGTGACAGCACAGGGTGCTGATGGCTGCAGGGGACATTGCCCAGGGTGGTGCCTCTGCTGTGGGATCTGCAGGGTGGGGAGCACCGGCCTCTGGTCCTGGGTTGTGGGCTGTGGGCTGGTTGCTGTCCCGGAATCAGTCTGCTGGGCTTTACACACGATTCCAGCAAAGCAGCCTTTAAGGAGACCCAGGGTCTGCTTGTCACCATGGAAAGGACACAAAGCAAAGCAGGATGGCGGGGCTGCACCCATGGCACTGACACGCCTCTCCCTCTGCCTACAGGCTAGTACAACTGGCAGGGTCCATCTCGGATAGATGCGGATGATGCCAGAGCTATGACAGGGATTGCAGTCCTGGCACTGAGGGGTGATCAGTTATGGAACAACTACAGGAGGAAGTACCTGAGGTCAGGGAAGAGGAGGAGGAAGAGGAAGAGGCAGTGACAGTGCCTAGCGGAGCCTCGGACCCAAGTGTAGGACCAGACAGCTCACTGCCCTCGAGCAGCTACACCGGTGAGTGGAGCCACATCCCCCACAGTCACAGAGAAGGGCCTGCATGTGAACAGAGCTGGGCTTCTGGTGGTCTCACGCAGTAATTAATTGAGCGCCAAAGCATGGAGGATCTATTTCTTCCTCTGCAGTCACCACACAGCCGGTGGCAGTGGTTGGGAGATGGAAATAGAGCCAGGAGGTGGGGGTGAGCCCCAGAGTGTGCATATTGAAGAGGGGAGGTCTCCCAGGGTGCTGAGAACCATTCTTTGTCTGCTTCTTGAAATCCTCAGTGCAAACTGATCGTATGAGTTATGCTAGCTACACTGCAAAACTTGTGGAGAGGTTTCACTGCCGAAAGTTAAGCTCTAGAGTCCTTCTGATCCTTCTGAACTCAGCACTGATGTGGAGCCTTTTAGCTCCTGACAGCGCTGTGGCTCCATACATGGCATCAGCCTGTGGTCAGTGCCTAATCTCAGAGGCTAACCACCCAAACACAGCTCTGGAGGCGGTGCTGGAAATGCCTCATCAGCCCCATTCTGGTGGGGTTGGGTGCAACGCTGTGCTTGTGGCTGCTGTTCAGAAGGACAGATTCTGTTATGTTTGCAGACCTTTCACAGAGCTCCTCTCCCTCCCTGTCAGACCAACTGCAGATGGGCTGTGAGGAGACGGCCTCGGGGGCGCTGAACGTGGAGTGCAGAGTCTGTGGAGACAAAGCCTCGGGCTTCCACTATGGTGTGCACGCCTGCGAGGGCTGCAAGGTGCGTCCTCCCCGGGGAGCGTGGGGTTCAGCCTGGGTCAGACAAACATGTCCCACTTCTTAGCTTGTTACGCTTTATTTTGTAAAGCAAATCCTTCTACCCCAATGGGGACCTTGGCTTTGCTTTTAAAGATGCTGTCTGTGCTGCAGATCAGCCATGAGCTGTGTGTTTATCCCACTGGGATCGCCGGCCACAGCTTGGCCGCACCTCTAAAATTCCTTCCCCCCGCACCAGATGCCAGCGGAGCTGCATTAGCAGTGAGGCCCTGCCAGACTTCCCTGCAGGCTGGGGCCCACAGCCTGTTCCTCCATCCCTCCCTGCTGGCTGCATGCAGTATCACACACCCAGTCCCACTCTACCCCTTTTCCCACCACACCACCTCTCCTTGTGGCTCTGTGCTGAAAACACCCAGTGGAGGATGAACCTTGAAGCTGCTGTGGATAACAAACTGGCCTGATCCTAAAGTGTGGGTGCTAACGCTGCTGTTCCCTTGTTTCCCTGCTCCTCATCCCACTCTGTGCAGGGTTTCTTCCGCCGGACGATCCGCATGAAGCTGGAATATGAAAAGTGTGAGAGAAGCTGCAAGATTCAGAAGAAGAACCGGAATAAGTGCCAGTACTGCCGCTTCCAGAAATGCCTCTCGTTGGGCATGTCACATAATGGTGAGTGTCACTGTTTTCCTGGGCATGCTGGTGAGGTGCCCTGGGCCATCTGTCCCATGAGCAATTCTTCATCCCGAGGATTCACGGGCAGATAGTGACAGGACAAGGGGAAACAATTTTAAACTAAAAGAGGGGAGATTTAGGTTAGATGTTAGGAGGAAATCTTTTACCCAGAGGGCAGCAAGGCTCTGGCACTGCTTCTCAATGCTTTGGGTGCCCCTACCCTAGAGATGCCTGAGGCAAGGAAGGGGTCATGGGCAGCCTAAGCTGGTGGGGGTACCCAGCCCACAGCAGGGGTAGGACTAGGAGGCTGTAAGCTCTCTTCCAACCCAACCATTCCATGGTTCTGTGATTCACATGGAGAGGCCATATGTAGCTTGCATTACGCTGTGACTTTTTTTGCCAAGGAATCAGCTTCTTTCAAGCCCAGCAGGGCGTTGGGCCTCATCTTCCATTTCTTTCGTACCAGAATGGGCGTTTTCATCCTGCCATGCAGGCTGGCTGCTGGCACATGGCTCTCCCTTTTGTGTTGGCCCGGTGGGAACTAGGCACACAGCTTGCTGGGATTTTTGAACTTCAGGTGGAACCATCTTGCTTCTGGCCCAGCCAAGGTGTTTATGTGGGAAGCAGGGCTTGTGGTAGAGCCCATATGAGTGGAGATGAGAGGCTATGTTGTCTGATTCTCTGGTTTTGCTCCTCGCAGCGATCCGCTTTGGCCGCATGCCGGAGGCAGAGAAGAGGAAGCTGGTAGCTGGGCTGACGGCAAGTGAGATCAGCTGCCAGAACCCACAGGTGGCCGACCTGAAAGCTTTCTCCAAGCACATCTACCACGCCTACCTGAAAAATTTCAACATGACCAAAAAGAAAGCGAGAGGTATCTTGACCGGGAAGGCCAGCAGCACCCCAGTAAGTTCTCTCCAGTGGCAGGCAGGGCTGGCTGCAGCCCGTGTGGGGGGGACTGTTCTCTGGGCTCGTCTTCCTCCTGCTGTAACTACTGCACATGCACCAGTTCCCTGCTATGTGGTCGTTACATGTCTTGCACATGCTGGAAAAATTCCCACCTCTCCTCAGACTTGTGCACGTGTGTGTGGGTGCCGTTTGCCAGTGCTCCCTTAGCAGCAGCAGGAGAGAGCAGCAAATGGACAGGCAGAGGCGAGTGTCCTGGGCAGAGCATGAGTGCAGCAGGTTCCTGACCACTCTCTTCTTTTTCAAGCAGCCTTTTGTGATCCATGACATGGACACCCTGTGGCAAGCAGAAAAGGGGCTGGTCTGGAAACAGCTGGTGAATGGGATCCCCCCCTACAAGGAGATTGGCGTGCACGTCTTCTACCGCTGCCAGTGCACCACTGTAGAAACTGTGCGGGAGCTCACCGAGTTCGCCAAGAGCATCCCCAGCTTCATAGGCCTCTACTTGAATGACCAAGTGACTCTGCTGAAGTATGGGGTGCACGAGGCCATCTTTGCCATGCTGGCCTCTATCATGAACAAGGATGGGCTGCTGGTGGCCAACGGGAATGGCTTCGTGACCCGCGAGTTCCTGCGTAGCTTGCGCAAGCCCTTCAACGAGATCATGGAGCCCAAGTTTGAGTTTGCTGTGAAGTTCAACGCACTGGAGCTGGATGACAGCGACCTGTCTCTGTTTGTGGCTGCCATTATCCTGTGCGGAGGTGAGCAGATACAGAATCCCCCAGGGATATGGGGACTGGAGGGGCCGGGCTGCAGCTAACCCAGTGCTTCAGCAGGGCCTTTGCTGGCAGAGGTCAGGCATGGATGCCTTATCATAGTATCATACAATGGTTTATGTTGGAAGAGATCTTTAAGTTTAATCTGGTTTAAACCCCATGCCATGGGTTGCAAGTCTTAGAGGGGTGAGAGAAGAACTGAACAGTTCTGACTCCCAAGATTGCACCAAGTACCATCCCTTTCTCATCAGCTGCTCTAGGACGTGCAGTCTGAGGGCATGCACTTTCCCCCTTTTCTTGGTTGACCAGATTGGAGTCACTATGGGCGGGTTCCACTCCCCATCTCCATGCCTCCACATAACACCACCTACCATGCTTCCTCCCCACAGACCGTCCCGGCCTGATGAACGTGAAGCAGGTGGAGGAGATCCAAGACAACATCCTCCGAGCGCTGGAGTTCCACCTGCAGTCCAACCACCCGGACGCCCAGTACCTCTTCCCCAAGCTGCTGCAGAAGATGGCTGACCTGCGGCAGCTGGTGACAGAGCATGCCCAGCTGGTGCAGAAGATCAAGAAGACAGAGACAGAGACCTCCCTGCACCCTCTCCTGCAGGAGATCTACAAGGACATGTACTAAGGACCTCTTATTTATGAGAATGAAGCCATGGATTCCAAGCGAGACTCTTTGTACAAAAACAAAGAAAACCTTTCCCCATGTCTTCCATTTCTTCTACTGGAAACTCTTTTCTACACGACTCCAATGTACGGTACATAGGGCAAGGCACCGGAAGGTTTTGCAGTCACCTCCTGGTAGCTTGGGACTTCCATTGACACACTAATGAATTTACTAAGGCAAATCATAAGCTACTGTTTCCATTACTGTGGGGCCTCCAGAGCAGCCGGGTGGTTTGCATGGCATGGACAGGGGATTCCTGCAGCAGCTTGGGGCTAGTGGGGGCTGCTCTGGTTATTGAGAGCCCCCAGCATGGTGTGGTTTCCCCGTGGGCAGCAGCTGCACTTGGGGTGTGTCTGTCATATTGCACTCTGAAGATGTAGTCCTGAGCTGTGAAGTTTAGGACAGTGGCACAAAAGGAAGTATTTCTCTTCCCCAAGGAAAAGCTGGCGTATTTGAAGACGTGTATGGCTGTCCTAGCAAAGAGCCTTGGCTGCAGCCCCCCTCTCTGTGCTCCCAGTGCCTCCACTTCAGAGGAACCTGTCCCTTAGCACCTCTGTGTCAAAGAGGGGAGGGAAGGGGTTGACTCAAGAATTCACCTTCGGAGCTGAGGCTCGTGATCCTTTTGCTTCCCCAGGCAGTTCTGTGCAGATAGGAGTTCCAGAAAGGTCTGCGCAGGGCAGGTTTGGGATGAGATGGCTGTGCAAGCTCCCTGCAAGCACCAGAGCAAGCAAAGTCTTTAGCAACACCAGCATGGGGAAAGTCACGGTCAGCCCACAGAGCCCAGGGTGCTGACAGGGTGTTTGTGGGGCTGTGGGGAGGGAGCACATCGCGGGCTGGAAGGTTCTGCAGAAGAGATCTGGTGATCCACGGCACCAGCAGAGCAGCCCTGACGGAGGAACAGCAGCACTGGGGAGCGCAGGAGATCGCTGCACCCCAACCTGGTGTTGCTGCCACCAGAGTGTGCGTGGCCTTCGCCCCTCTGCTTAAGGCTGTGCCTCAGTTTCCCCCTCCAGGAAAGGGAGCCGGCTGCCCTTTGCTCAGAAGGGGAAAACGAAAATCAATCAGTGTACTGGTTGCAAAGAGCTTTGCAGCTGTAAAACACAGTATAAACACCAACTATTCATAAGGGGGAGGGTTGCTTCCCCTGCCCTGTTCCACCCATACCCTGAGCTCGGGGACAGCTTTGGGTTCTGGCCTTCCCCTCCATGCTGCTGGGCTGGCAATCCCACACCTGCTGCTGCCCTCTGCCTCCTCACTGTGCCTCAGTTTCCCCACCCTCACCTCTCAGCCGTACCTTGCAGGGCTGTTAAGGAGTTACCGTTTCTAAAGCACTTTGAAGTCCTCTGGGGAAGGCACCAGAGGTGTGTGCTGCTCCCAGCATGGGGGTCTGTCCCCAAAGCCCCCGCTGGCCCCCAAAGCTCGGTGGCACCCCCAGGGCACGTGGACCCCTGCATTGGTCACCTGGGGAACTTTTTGCTCTTTCCCTCAGTGTAACAACCCTCAAACTGAAATGTATATTTTTGCTAGAAGTACAAACCTCCAGGTGTTTTTAATAATATGAATAGTGTCTGCAAACTGATGACTTTAAATAAATCTGAACTAAATATTTAAGCACCTTTTAGCACCCAGCCCTTCTGTGCAGGATTGAGCACTCAGGTTGTTTCCAGTGCAGGGCATGGGATGCATTTCTATTCCTGCCTGCATTCTGCATTTCCAACGGGACCAAAAGGCAGTGGGAGCGTGTTGTCAGTGATGTGGTCTCAGCTTCATTTAAGTGCTCCCTGCCCCAGATCTAAAGTGAACCAGCAGAGTGAACCTGCTCAGGTGCTCCAGGGGAAGTCACACCGTGTCCCTTTGCATTTCCCATACCTGATTTATGGCAATTTGGGGATAGAGAGCTTCCCCACACCTCCCACCAGCATGAGGAAAAGCAGGGCAAGGGTTAACACAATTAAGGTGAGGGTGTGCCCACCCCACCAAGGTCATAAAAGCCCCAGAGGTACCTCTCACCCTCCGTACTGCTGGAGGAAATGGAGCCGAGCTCGCTGGTGGCACCGGGGGCACAACGGGGCCGGGGGTCCTCTGTGAGACCCCTGTGCAGGTAGGGCTTGGGGAGGGGGGCTGCTGGAAAGGCTTTGGAGGAGAACGGGCTTTGAGCAGAGCCCCATTGAAGGGCAGCATCGTGTCTCTAGAATTCCCATTTCCCCCCCCCTCCCACCCCCGGCGTTTCCCCTGGAGAGTGTTGGGTTGAAGAGGGAAGCGCCCGGCGGCCCCTCCGAGCTGGGGGTCCAGGGTGGGTGCCCCGTGTTGAGGAGTCCCTGCTGCCTTCTGCCCCCTATGGGGAGCTGGGGGGGTACCTCAGGGTTGTGCAGTTCAGGTCCCTCCTCCAGCCCAGCCTCGGGCTTCGTTTGCCTCGCAATTAGCGGGGAGATAAGGCTGAGTCGAAAGCACCGCTGGGGACAAAATGTGGTCGCATCCTTAAAAGCTACTGCTGGGGGGTGATGCTCCATCCCTGCTTTTTGGGGCAGCCCCCCGGCCATGGAGTTTCTCCCTTTCCGCAGGAATTTTGCCCGCGGTTCGTGCAGGTTTGGGCAGCGCTGCCGATTCTCGCACGGCACGAAGGTTCCCCCGGCCAGGCACCGCGCTCCGGGAGAGTGAGTGAATGAATGGGGACGGGTCGGGGGGCGGGACTGGCAGCGGGGGGGTGACTCCTCTTCGTGTCTCCTCTGTGTGTCCCCGCGCTCCTCCAGCTCCCAGCACGACCCGGAGCAGCCGCTGCCCGCAGTGAACGGCCGCAGCCCGGTGCACCCCCGCCGGGGGGGGTCAGAGCAGGGGGCGGTGGTCCGGAGCCGGGGAGGAGCGGGGCACAGCTCTGCTGCCAGCGCAACGCGGGCAGCCTTCGGACTGCCACGGGCGGAGGAAGAGGATGGCACTGAGAACATCCCGGCAAGCGGTGACCCCCCCGGATGTGCTGTCCGTGGAGGATTCGGCTCTGCGAGAGCTCGGAGTGCCGCAGGTGGGTGCCGGGCTGCCCCAGGACCAGCGGGGCTGTGGGTGGCGGTGGAGCACCCTGCACGTGTCTGCCCTTGTCCCACATCTTTCCCCCCCCCCCCCCCCAAAATAAAGCCATGCTGGGGCTGTGGGAAACTCTCCTGCTCTCTTTGTAAGGGATGGGGGCACCTGAGTGCTGAGCCTGTGTTCTGCGGGCAGGTGGAACCGACGGTGGGGTGGGATGTGCTTTTCTAACAGCTCCTCTGTGCTCAGGCTCCCACCTGAAGGGGCTGAGACCAGATCCCAGTTCCCCAGCCCCCAGCAAAGCAGTGCAGACGGCGTGGGCTCAGTGCTCGGAGGTGGGTTCAGTCTCACGGCTGTGCAGCCCTTGTCATCCCGCTTGACCCTCTGGTGTGAAGCCACGGGCTGCAGTGCTGTGCTGTTCGGTTTGTAGGATCCCATAGAGCTCGGTGCTGCCGCAGCTCCGGTATCCATCACAGATCTGAGGGCACGCAGCGAGGCTGTGGTGTGCGGCATTTGCATGGAGCGGGTCTTCGAGAAGGCACTGCCGGAGGAGCGGCTCTTTGGGATCCTCCCCAACTGCAGCCACGCTTTCTGTCTGGGCTGCATCCGCACGTGGAGACGCAGCCGGGACTTCCCAAAAACGGTCAGCAAGTGAGTGTCGTAGGGACACACGGGCAGTGCAGGGATGGGGTCACTGCCCCACTGCTCCGTGCCCTGAAGCCTTTCCTTGAGAGTGGGAGCTGTGATGAGGACGCTGGGTGCTCCCACGAGGGTACTGAGCTCTGCCAGGGCTGCTCCCTTTTTAGGACCCATCTCAGGTTGGCTATTAGGAAAAAAATCTTACCAGGAAGATGGTCAGGAATTGGCACGGGATACCCAGGAGTGGTGGTGTCACCTGGAGGGGTTCAAGACGTGGCACTGAGGGATGCGGTCTGTGGGGGTGGGGTTGAACTTAAGGATCTCAGAGGTCTTCCAACCTTAATGGTTCTATTACATTCACCCAGAGCCTGCCCAGAGTGCCGGCTCACCTCCACCTACTACATCCCCCACAAGTTCTGGCTCTCAGATGGAGACGAGAAGCAGCAGCTCATCGAAAGCTTCAAGGCACGGACAGGGTGAGTGCACAGCACCGCGGGCTCTGCAGCGCTCCAGCAGTGCTCACAGCTGCTGTTTGAACCCTGCAGGCAAATCAGGTGCAAATTCTTCACCCGGAACCACGGCCGCTGCCCTTTTGGCTCTGACTGCATCTACCTGCACGAGCTGCCCATTGGGCGAACAGCACTGCGGCACAGCCGGCAGCGCCTGAGGATGCGTGCAGTGAGTGGGGCAATGCATCATTTGGGGTAGGGGCACCGTGGGGCCGGGCTCACCATCTGTCCTGTGCCACAGGAGCGCAGCCCTTCTCCCTTGGAAAGCTCTGATGAGGAAGAAGATGAATTCTACCTGCTTGAATGGGCTGTCACCAGCGCTCTGCTGGAGCTGGAGTTGCTGTACACAAGTTATAGCCATGGGATGTTCTTTGAGGACATTAGTGATTCAGACTGAACCCTGGGTATTCGCTAGGTGCTCTTGGCTTCAAGGAAGCATCTTCTGGGAATGGAATAATCCACTTTTAATGCTTTGAGCTGCTCCTGGCTTTGGTATGGGGGGAGGGAGGATAGCTGTGGGGTGGGGAATGGGACGGTCCGGCTGCTGCGAGCCTGGCTGGAGCCCGTGGAGCCGGGTGATGAGGCGGGGAGTGTGGGGCAACGGGGTTCAGCCCCTCCTGTTGCACCTCTGGGAGACTGCAGGAGCCGGGATAGGGAGGGAGGTTTTAAGGCACAGAGTGCTGAGAGGAACGGGGAGCCGGGCTGCCCTGGGGCGCGGTTTTTAAACTGTTTTTAGCGAAATCTAGGAACGACGAAATAAAACAGCGCAGACGCTGCCTTCAGCCCTCCCGTCCGAGCGGCTCGGCGCGTTCGCCTTTAAGGGCTCCTTTGCACTCGGCACGTGGGATCATTTGCATACAGCGCGCGCTTTTGGGTTTTTTTGCCGCGCCCGGTGCGGAAGTGGCGCGCGTGGCTCCGAGCGCCTCATCGTCCCCAGCACGGATGGGCAGGGAGGGGAGCAGCGCTCTGCGCTCCGCCTGGAGCTGCGGCTGCCGCCGGAGAGCGGCGTGTGGAGGTGCCCCATAGAGCTGCCCCATAGCGCTGCCGTGAGCCTCGGCCGGGTAACGCGGCCTTCCTGGGGGTCCTCCCCATAACCCTGCCCCCTACACACCCAGAGCTGCGGAGCTCTGGGAGCATCCAGCGGGTCGCTGCAGGCGCTGCTCCGCTCCCTGTTTCCCTGCGGGCAGATGGAGCTTCCCTGGCTGCAGCTGCTTGCCAAGCCCTGCCGCCTGCTGCTGCACGCTCTCTCCTCCGGCCCCGCTGGGACGCTGGCTGCTCTCCGTGCGCTGCAGCGGCTGCAGGCCCAGGAAGGACCGGGACACGCGTTCCCCTGGCGGAGCTTTGTGGGCGCGCTGTGTGCGGAGGAGCCCACGCTGGACGTGCCGGATGGAGCCCTGGCTGTGTGAGTCAGCTGCGATCCCAAAACTCGGGGCTCAGTGGGAGGTCGGGTTCATCAGGTTCCCAATTCCTGTGCACCCGGTGCAGTGGTCCGTGTGTAACGCTGTGGATAATGGTCCCGCTGCTTTTCTGCAAAACCTACTGGAGGTGTTTGCTGTTCTCTCTAACGTCCTCCCGCTATTGCACCTCTCTCCGCAGCTCAGGAAGGCACGTAAGAGTTCTGGAGTGCTTTGCAGTGATGCAGCCTCTTCTTTTTCTCCCCTTTTCCAGCAAACCACGGCTGCTGCTGCTCCCCATCCTGTGCCAGAGGAACCTCTTCTCCCTGCTGCATGCAGTAGCAGCGATGGTGCCCACAGACTGCCTCCACCAGCTGCTGCGTGCTGCAGGGCAGGACCCCCAGCCGGACCCCTGGGTGCACGCACTGGGGGTGCTGCTGCTGCGGGGAGAGGAGCATTCCTCCCCACCTCCCCCTGCCCTGACGGCTTCCTGCCAGCAGAAGCTCAAGTGTCTGTGCCAGAAAATTGCCCAGAGCAAAGCGGAGGGGAGGAGGAAGTTGAAGTGGTGCTTCCCCAAACAGGATGGGGATGCGGCTGGTTCTGTGCATCCAGGGGGGAAGCGCAAGAAGGCACTGGAGGAAAGCCTGGAGCTGAGTGAGGAGAGGGAGGAGAAGAGGCCACTGCTGGAGGATGCAGTGTTTGAGCTGCCGGGAGGGCTGGATAGCACAGCTGGGGTGGGAGAAGAGGTGCCTGGGGAGACACTGAGGAATGGATCTGCACAGAGCCCAGCTGGGGCTGCCTTGGAAAGCCCCCAGCAGGATGCAGACAAGGAGCCCAGGAGGATTTCGGGGCTGGAGGTTGCAGCGGAGGTCCAGTCCTTTATCCAGGTACTGGGGAGGGCTTCAGCTTTCTCTGGGTTTCAATCCTCCTCCATGCTATCTGTCTGCATTCCCTTTGCCAAGCCTTCCCTGCCTTGTGGCAAGGTGGTGGGTGCTGTTTTTGCAGCATCCCTGTGTCTCCTGGGGACACCTCTGCAGCTTCCCTGCTGTGGAAAAAGTCTCCTGGGTCCTTCAGTCTGCTGCTGTGTGTATGGCATGGGCACCTGAGAGACTCTAGTTTGGGATTTATGACTCTTCAGGATGCTGCTTCTCAAAGTGCTTATCGTAGAAATCAGGAAGCAAACTGACCAACAGCTCCCCACCTGAAGGTTTTGCTCCCCTCTTTCAGCTGATGAACTTTCAGAGTCTGACTTTCTTTCACCTCACTTTCCCTAGATGCATGGACCAAGGCTGAAAATGCTGCTGCTGCAAGAAGCCAGTGTAAGTGGATGTTTTGCCTTCATCCTTGGTGCAGGTGGGCTAAATGGGCTCATCCCAGGGCCTCCAGAAGGGAGTGGGAGAGGAGATGGGTTTTGTAGGGTGACTGGCAGGAGACAACAGGCCAGCTGTGTCACCTCCTCTACAGCATGTGGATCAGTCTGGGAGGTAGTAGGGAGGAGAAAAGCCCTAGAGCAACATTTTGTGGCTTGGTTTGTTTGGTGCATTAGCCAAGGACGGTGTTTCCCTGCAGCGCACAGAGCTGAGCATCCCACCTGAGCTGCACATCCTCAACAGCTGCTCTCCAAGCCAGGTGAGAAGTGGTTCCTCGCAGCTGGTGGTGCTGCTGCTGCCCCTGACAGCCCTGTCCTTTCTGCTGTCCCCAGCTCGAGGGGCTGTGCTCCTTCCTCCAGCTCTCCACGTGCCCAGAGCAGCTCTTGGTGCAGTTCTGCAGCTGGTTGCTGGCTCTCACGCCCAACCTCAGCTATGCCAGCGCAGCTGTTCTGGCTGAGCAGCTCTTCCTCACACGAGTAAGTGCTCTGGCAGAGCTCTTCCAGCCTGAGTGTGCCCTGTTTCCTTCTCTGCATCCTCACTTCTGCCTTTTCTGCTCATAGGTCCTGTCCCTCACACAGCTGCCCTCCCGCCACCTCATGGCTGCTCTCACTTCATTCTGCTCCAAGTATTCAGAGCCCTTCTGTCAGGTCCTGGTGGCTTCCATCCTGCAGGAGCCAGGGCAAGGTGTGCTGGGCTGCCCTGACGGGAGGGGTGGGAAAGGAGAGCTATGGGAAAGCTCTGACTGCGGGGTGCTGTCTTTTTGAGGGCATTTATCACCCTAAATGTGTGTTAGGAACCACAGTGCTGGTAGAATCTGAGCAAGTTAAGCTGGGATGGGAGAGGAGTGTAAGGATGCCTGGTATTGACAGGGAGGGAGATGACACTGGCTTCCAGCATCAGCCTTCTTGGGGGAGGGCTGCAATCCCTCATGGACTTGGGGGTTCCTGAAAGTTCCTAGAGCTGTGCTGAAACTGCCCAAGGGAAGCATTGCTCTGCACAGACGCGGAGATGTGGCACTTGGGGACATGGTTTAGTGATGGTTGGACTTGATCTTAGAGATCTTTTCCAACTTTAATGATCCTAAACCCTCAGCAGGGCAGCATCCCCCACTGCTGGGAGCTGTTGGCAGTTCAGCTTTTGCAGCTGAATGAAGGATGCTGAGTTCTCCAAACAGCAGAAGGAGGCGCCACTTGATTTCTGGGTGTCCTGACTGGGCCATCCAGAAAGGGGCAGCAGGAAGGGTCAGCACACCCACATGGGTTTGGCAGCCTCAGCTTTTTACCCCTGCAGGTGCAGAGCAGATCAAGTTGGTGTGTGACCTTGTAGAGGAGTGCTTGGAGCCTGACTACGTGAGAATGGTGTTGGGGTGAGAGACGACGAGCTGCAGAGTGTGCAGCCAGCGAGGCCGTGTGAGCAGCACAGACATCTCCTGTGTTTTGCAGCCAGGTGCTGGCAGTCCCTCTGACCGAGAAGCTGCTGTCGGTGGTGTTGGCGGTGCTGGGCAGGCAGGTGAGGCTGCATCGTGTGCAGCTCCAGCAGCTCCGGGCTGAAGGCCTGCAGTGCTCCCCGCTCTCTTGCAGGAGCCGCTGCCCTCCGAGCTCTTTGACCTCCTGGTGCTCACCCTGTGCCAGCAGGCTCCAGCCTTTGCCACATCGCTGAGCTATGCCAAGCTGGTGATGGCTGTGCTGACCATTTACAGCAGCCAGGTGAGTGCAGCCTTGCAGCCACCGACCCTTCATGGCTCCCTTCAACCTGTTCTGCAGCTCCACATCTGTTCTCCCCGCAGCTCAGCCCGTCCCACCGCAGCCGTCTGGCAGCAGCTCTGGATGGCAGCAACGCAGCCCTGAGGAGATCGGTGCAAGCGGTGCTGGGCAGGTGCGACCTGCTGCTGGGTGGGCTGCCCTCCCCTGGGAAACCTCTCATTTCTCTCCTCTTTTCCTCCTCCTCCAGGTGAGCGGTGAGGAGCAGTTGGAGGCTTCCATGGATGGAGGGGAGGATGGCTGTGTGCGGCTCGCCAGCATGATGGAGACACAATGCGTGGCTATAAAAGCCAGGGAGGGCTGTGGGTGTGTGGGAGCTGGGCTGTGGCTTCACAGCGCCCTCCCAGGGGGTGCTCAGAGCTGTGCAGATAGAGATTTCCTCAGATAAAAACTTCCAATTTGCTTTGTTTGTCTCGTTTAAACTTGAAGGGAGTGGAGGAGTGGGGAGGAAAGGGTTCTGCCACACTCAAGATGGCGTCTCCCACCTGCTATGTCTCACTCAAAATGGCTGCCCCCGTTCCTACTCTGCCACTCTCAAGATGGCCTCTCCCGCTGTGCCAAATCAAGCATTCACGATGGCGTCTCGTTATACCACATTCTTGTTCTGCCACTCTCAAGATGGCGCCTCCCTCCCCTGCCAAATCGAGCAACCAAGATGGCTTCTCCCCCCTTGCCTTCCGGTTCTGCCGCGCCCAACATGGCGGCTGGGGAGGGGAAGGACTTGTAGGCCGGAAGGCAGTGCCTGTGAGGCGGCTTGTGGCGTAAAGGTGACAGTAAAGCCGAAATTGGCTTTGGGTTACAAATTGAAATACGCCATTCAGTTCCATCACACAGTGTGGATTGGGTGAGATGCGCTGCCTGCATCCCATAGCCTGACCTGCTGTTGGCGTCCAGGCAGAGTTGAGACCTGATGGCCAACCTTGTCCATGTCTGTGCTGTTACAACGTGACAGCTGCGGTTGAGGCTTAATTGGCCATCACGGTTTTGTATTGGGTTTATATTTTCTAAGGTACGAGTGGTTGCGCACATCAGCCTTCCTGTCCAACAGCTCAGCTCATTTCTGGGCACTGCTGGCATTTGCAATTTGCAAATGCAAATCTCTCTTCCTCCAGGCTGGGTTCTGTGTTGTTTCCACATCTGGCATATTTGGTGCTGAGGTGCTTTGTCTAGCTGCTGTCCTTTGAGGGGCACAGCTCAGGGCTCTGTGCAGGTCGGTGCCTGTTGGTTCAGGAAGGGAGGCTCAGCAGAATGGGGTTGAGGTAAACTTCAAATCAGCCTTTTTTTTTCTCTTTTTCCATGGCTTTTGGGAGCAGCCTCTCTGTGACGTGTTGCTGTGCTGCAAGGAGTGATAATTGCACCCTGAGCACCTCACCGAAGGAAGGGCAATAAGCAGCGCGGTGGGGATGGGCTGATGGTTGGACTTCACGTCCTTAGAGCTCTTTTCCAACTTTCACAATTCTGTGACTAATAGAAAGTGCTGCCATGGCATCAATGTGCCCAGATTACTCTTCTGTACCCATGAAAGCATCTACTGGAAACCTGAGCTGGATGCGTTCTGACCAGAGAACGGAAAAGATGAGTGTGGGTGGATTTCTGAGGACAGCCTCCATTGGAGTTTGCAGTGGTGCATTTTGTTGATGAAGCACTTCATCAACTGCTTAAAAAGTCATAAACGCTGCCATCCACACAAGGAGAAGAGGAATTAAACCACAAATGTGTAGCGTTCTACTGCTTTGAGTTTGTTAACGTTTAGTGCCAGCCAGAGGAACGAAACTCTGAAATAGCATGATGCTGGTTTCTGCAGAGAGCCTCATCAGCTGTGGTTTTGCAGTTGGCTGCAGCTTATCACGTACCCTGGGTTCCTGTGAGGTGTACGTGCAAAATAAACCATGAGAGGCTGGAAGCAAACCCTGGAAATGCTGGGTGTGCTGGGAGAAGGCTGCTTGGTTCTGTGGTTTTGACTCTGTCCGACCCTCCCAGGAGCTTTAAAGTCAGCCTGAGCAGTGCAAAGAGGTGGAAGTGCCATAGAGCATCAGTCAGGCTTTGTAGAAACTTATCCTGGAATGAGGGAGAGCCAGGCTGGGCTGCTATTTGTCTTATTTCCTGGTGGTACTGACAGTCTGAAGTATTGTTGGATGTTTCCTAACTGCAGTGCATGGCAGTGTTTATAACGTCCTGCTGATTTATGGGACGCTTGACGGCTGCTCCCTATCTGCTTCCTCTTCTCTAGAGATCTGCCTCTTTCACTGTAAGGAAGGGATTTCCCTTTTCTCTCCAGTAGTTTCAAATGGATTTGGGTTCGCTGCTCTGTGCTGGGGTTTGCTGAGATCCCTTTGGGTTCTGTTCAGCTTTGCCAGCCTTCGCCACGTTATTAATATCAGAGAAAATTTTAGTGCTGGGTTTATGGGTAAGAATTAGAATTAGAGTTAGAAGCTTTGTGAGGTTATTACAGCTATCTTCAGGGTTGTTAGGCTGATGATTAGTATTGTTTTTGGGGTCGGGGCTTTATTAGGGTTGGGGTTATTGTGGTTGGGGCTCTGGCCCCTCCATGCTGACCCCACCAAGAGAATTGCCTTCCCCAAATCAGACCTCACAATCTGCTTCTATGTTCTGGTGCCCTAGAGTGAGATGCAAAATGCAATACAACCCAACCGGATAACTCTAATAGAATGGCAGTGCTTTAGGATTTGATATTCATCAAGAAAGTGGAATTTCTGAGCAATGTGGAGGAAGGTAATGGGAATAATAAAGCAAAGCAAGGAGGAGAGCACCTGGGGAAAGTGAGGGAAAGGAGAGAGAAGGACGGGCACCCTACAGGGCGCTCTACAGCGCAGTAACAAGCTCTGGAAGCTCGATGTTGTGGCACACTAAGTAGCGGATAGACATTTGTGTGTATACGTTGTCGCTGCTTGTTTGGGCAACCAGCAGCCGAGCAACAAAGCCGGGTTTCGGGGCGCTGCTGGAAATGCCGCCGAGCGGCTCTCGCGCCTCCCGACAGCGCCGCGGCTCTCTGCTGCCACCTGCTGGACGCCGGTGGGTACTGCAGGCACTGCCCTGAGCAAGAGTCCCCGGTGTGTTCCAGGCACCGCGGAAGATTCACAGGATGGCCCGGGTTGGAAGTGACCTCAAGGATCATGAATCTCCAACCCCCTGCCACACGCAGGGCCACCAACCTCCACATTTAATACCAGCCCAGGCTGCCCAGGATCCCATCCAGCCTGGCCTCAAATGCCTCCAGGGATGGGGCATCAACAACCTCTCTGGGCAGCTGTTCCAGCACCTCACCACTCTCTCTGCAAAGAACTTCCCCATGACATCCAACCTAAATCTTCCCTCCCTTAACTTAAAATCATTTCCCCTTGTCCTGCTGGATTCCTGGAGATGTCCAGTGAGTTCTCCCAGGGTTTCTCATTGTGCTTCATGCTGCTCTAGATGCTTCTCAGGGCATCCTACAGGCCTCCCAGGAGCCACCCTCTGTGCTCAGAGAAACATTTGTGTGCTTCCAGAGCTCCTCTATGTGTTCTGAGGTATCTTAGAGGCCTCTAAGTGTGCCCTAGATGCCTCCAAAATGCCCCCAGCATAATCTGAGGAACTCTGCGATACTCCCAGAGCTCCTCGGTGTCCACTAGGATGATGTAGAAGTCTCGCATTGTGCTCTAGAGGCTTCCAAAGACACCCCAGTGGACTCAAGCACACCCTAAAGTGCATTGTATAGAATGAATCTCAGTGTTTTAATCCAACATATGAAGCTTCCTCCAGCAGTGATGCCTCTTTTGTTCTGCCACAACAAATTCACTTAGAGATTACTCCCAGAGACCCCCAGGGTTCTCCAGGTTGCACTCAGCCCACCGCAGAGTTCTGCCATCCACGCTCTAAGCGAGAGCCTCAGCCCGCAGCAGCGCCTCCAGTACCAAATTGCAGTCAATACGAGGCAACGGGGGGCGCCTTAGAGCCAGTGCGCATGCGCGGAACTGTAGCGGGCACCTGTCAGTCAGCCCCGGCGCTGAGCCAATCGGACGTGGCGATAGGAGCGAGGGGGCTGCTCCCCGGTCTGAGCGTGAGCGTAAATCCATGCAAGTGCCGCTTGCTTTGGCGCACGCGCACTACTGCCGGAGGATCAGTCACCATAGAGTGGTGGTTTCTCTGCGCAGAGTAGCTAGAATTTAGGCAAATCACTTCCGGCTTTCTGTGCACATGCGTCTTACTGCCTGGAGGCTCAAACACCATAGAAGTTGGCGGACTCGAGGCGCAGAGCGGTTATATGTAAATTATGGATGCGCTGAGCCAATCAGTGGGCGCTCGGAGGCAGTGGTGAGGTAAAAGAGTGAGTTTATGGATTCACTCGGGCACGTGGAGGGTGCAGGTGTGTGAGGAAGTGCGGAATGAATGGGGGACGCGGACTGGGAACTGCTGATGGGGCTTAGGAATTCTCGCCCTGCCTTCAGAGTATGTGGCTTATGATGAGGATCCGCGATTGGGGGCTTTCGCGGAGGAGGGTGGTGTGAGGGGGTAGGAGGTGTTGAGGCTGTGGGGGCTGCTGCGTTCTTTTGTGGTTGGTTCTGTTGTGGAAGCGCCCGAAACAGGGCGGGAGCAGAAGTGATGAGAGTAACGCGGGTGGCTGTAGGTGGGAGGTTTGTGTCAGTTGTACGTATCGCGGGGCGTGCGTTGTACGTTCTGGAGGACCAGGGACCAAAAACGTCGGCGGACTCGCAGCGCAGAGCGGTTGGAGGAAAGAGAGGGTGCTTCCGTGCGCATGCGTGTTACCGCCTGGAGGACCAAATATCATAGAGATTTGCGGGCTTGTGGCGCAGAGCGCTTAGAACAATGCGGTGCTGCTCTTTGTCATGAGGAGGGCAGAGCAGTGAAGCAGGTTGCGCCTCGCCTGGGGATACCCAAAACCCGCGTGGATGCAATCCTGTGCAGTGTGTTCCCACATCTTATAACAGATCCATCAAATGACCATACAACCTTTGTCGTTTACCTTTTTTTTTCCTCCTGAAGTGACCACGTATTACTCCACAAATTAATTTCAGGCAGTATTCTCATAGCTGATTATTCACCATCAAAAGACGCAGGCTTCTTTGAGGCTGAATCCCTAGTGCCTCAAAGTTAGTAGAAGAAACCTCTTCAAGTGGTCATTATTATCAACGTGGACCATATCTGCAGACAATTAGACATCTCAGCGCATCAGTATAGGCTCTAGGAACAGTTATCCATGTTATTTTCTTATTAAAATCTGCTTTTGAGGGATGTTTGCAGGGAGCCCCCATAGGATAATTCCCTTGTGTGTTTTTCTGCCGAGTCTGAACTCCAGGGACAGGGAGTTTAGCACTTCCCTATTAGGTCTTGATCTCTGAACACGTAACCCCATATAGGATATCAGTGTGATAGGTTATAATGCTAAATATGACAGCGTTAAGACGGTCCTCTTCCCTAACAGAGCCCAGTTTCCAAGAGATAAGGCCTCAGATCTGGCACACAGTATACAAATAATCTTTTCAAAAGCATTACTGGTGGGACACACACTTCAGGGCCTATGGAGAAAAAGCTTGTCAGTTTATCCAGTCTTTTTCAATAGGCTCTCAGCTCAGTCTGACAGCAAGCAATATTCCCAGTCTTATGGCAATTAGAGAAGAAAAATATCCTTTGTGTTAGTGATTTTCGTTCTGCTGGCCAGAAAGTTTGTTCCGAGTGTTGAAGACAAAAACAAAGCCTTCATTGAGGCTAATGGGGAGAGTGCCTCATTCAGAAGGCGAAAAGGAATCAGGAAGATAATGTGACATTTTGCAGGCATGCAAGTCTCATTGAATAGCGGTGTAAGAGCACTTTTCTGAACGCTGCCCATAGTAACTTTTCTGCAGGCTATACACAAATGTCTGTGCCAATCCGAAGTCGCTACTCTATCCGTAATTACAAAGTAAATACACAGTTGTGACACATCCAGATGCCACTGGCTGCATCCAAGTGTCCATCATACAGAAACACTCTTGAGGCACTCTGAGGCACAGAAGTTTTTTAGTTCCTAAAGGTCAGTGTTGATAGCTTCATTTCACTGTTCTGCACTGAGGACGTTTTCCATGCGAAGCTCTGGTGAGATTGGTACAGAACAGTTCTCCCAGCTGTAGAAGTAATAGTTGTAAATTAACCACTTCTTTCTGCTCCAAACCAGCTGTGACGTGGCCCTCAAACTACAGAATCCGCATCATAGAATTAATTAGGTTAGATACTGTGTAAGATTGATTCTCTAGATCATCACAGCTTTCAATGGAAAATGAGAGCTGTTTGTCAATAGGCCATGCTTCTGCTTCTGAATATTTCCAGAGTTACATCTAGAATTAATTACTGCATCTGGAATTAATTACAAAAGGTGGTTCTGGCATGAAAAAAAGGCTTCATAAATTAACCTGTGATTCAGTGAGCCTGAGGCAAAGTGATCAGGATGAATGAATTCTTAGGAAGCTTCTTCAGTTCTCCTATCTCTGATGATACAGACAGGTATCTGAAATTCTTTGCTTACACTCCTGCTGCATTTTGAAGTTTTTAAAGGATTTGTGTATTCTGTAGCACTATAAGTAAATGTAGGACTTCTTGCCACATCATTGTCAAGTACATTGCCAGTGGTATTTCTTTGTGTTCTCCCTTGCATGAAAGAGAGTTTCAGAGCAAACCAAACCTGATATGAAATCTTTCTTGACGTTTCTTTACATTTCAGATGCTTTTTACTGGAGTGTGGAAGAAATGTGAGAAAGAGGTGTCTTAGATGAGAGGAGACAAGACTGGACTGCATGGATCAAGGGAGAAGAGTGAGTTGTTTGCTGCATGTTTTGCTTACAGAGCATTGGTACAAGCTATTCAATTAGAGTAACTTTGGCTAATTAGGTACTTCTGAAAGACCTCTTTAGCTAGAAGTGCCTTTTCCTTCATTCACCTGTAGAAAAGGACATCTAAGCATCATGCTTCCTCATGCTCTCTTTTCATTATCACACACTGTGCTAGTGTTACTGATTTGTTTTTAAATGCAGAAGTGACACAGGAATAAACAGATCCTGCACTGGGGTAAATGTTGAGATATTAACTAACTTACTATCTTATCTCTGTTTTCCTGTGATCATTTCCTTTTCACTTTGAGTCCCTTGACCTGAGTACAGTAGAAACTGTGATTAAAAACAAATGTACCTGCAGAGGCAGCTGCCCTAACTTCACTTTGATTTGGCAGCATGGGCAGTGCTTCTGAATGCGAGGGAAAAACAAACCATTGGCACTCCATAATCAGTCTGAAACTTCCAAAGAGTCATGGCAATGTCCCCTGCCCCTGGATACACACATCTCACATCAGGAAACTCACTGTAATACAGTTACCAGATGGCTGAATCAGCATGAAGGAGGGAAAGTCAAACTGAATGCGCAGAGAAAAATGGGTCATCTCCCATCAGTGAGCATCATGGCTCACTGTCAGCTGAAAATATGGTTTGGGGCACAGGCAGTGACTACAGCCAGATGCCATTTTTAAACACTGGCTCACTGTATGTTGCTAATAAATAGAAAGTTATTTGATTTTGAACTTCAAACTCAGTGGTTTTGGAAATAAGGTGAAAACCTGCCTACTTTGTACAAGCTCCCTTTTGCTAAGCATCCCTAAGGCTACAGTTTGATAGCCTGAATGAGAGAATTCAAAGCAGCAGAGGGACATGTTCTGTTGCATCCTTAGTTTATGGAAGTACGGAGCTGCTCTTCTTTTGCACATGGTATCACTGCTCTGGTACATGTAATCAATGAGTTTTTGGAACAAAGTTTGTTTGTAACAGCAGCACAGCTGCTTTCCACTCCATCTCATTCCCTGTCAGTAGGCTCATTCCTTTCATGACGGAATGCACTTGTTGTTTTGAGCACCAGCAAACAGGAAATTAGAGAAAGTGAATTGGACAAATTGCAGACGCTGTAATTATCTTGATCTTCGAGTTCACTGCAAACCAGCTGTCCCACCACGGTCTGGTGAGACGACACATCGTATGGCCAAACTGAACATGAAGGACCTCAAATTAGAAAGTGCTGCATCTCTTCTAAGTTGCAATTTCAGAGTCGGATGAAGGAGCACAATTTGTCAAAGTAGGTGCAGAGATTTTGGGGGACTCCAACAGTCAGCACTTATTTGACCAGCCATTTATGAGGTTTATATAGTTTTCTATTATGAAGTTGATGGTCACAGGAGGAAGAGCTCACTCATCTCATTCTGCTCCATGTTATTTGAAAAAATACAACCAAAACCACACCAACACTGGACTGAATTCTTCTCTGGCATGAATGGGCAGCACGACTTGCAGAGAATAATGCAGTCACAAAACCATGGAGCTTTTTCTCTTTTGTGACCTGTGCTCAAGAACACACTATCCTAATACATCAAGAACTGTCCTGACCCTTCTTTGTCTCAGCTGTTACCTTTCACAGTACCCTCTGTCAATGGAATACATTTTATACTTCCATTTCCTTGTTTTAATCATCTACTAGTTGATTTAGATGGGAGCTTGCATTTCTTGCATTGCAAAAGTAAGAGAAATAGTCGTTCCCCCTTTACCTTCCCCATGTTCACTGACTTAACAGTCTCTTTCTTATGCCTCTGATCATAATACAACATTAGTTGTTCTGAAGCTTTGCTGTTAAGATGGTCTGCCCATTATTACTGCATGCAGTGTCCAAGAGAAGGACATGTGAGAAAAAATAAATATCCAAAACCTAACATTTAGAAAAGGACCAGAGCTACTCTGTAGTTTGCCTTCCATGGGACATGCATGTTATCTGAAAAATGGAAAATGTATCCAGACTGTACAGTTCTTTAAAAAAAAATCTGCTTTTATTTCCTTTATTTTAAAGAGTACATGACAGATGTGTTTTAAAGATTTGCAACATAAAGTCTTAACAGTGGGAAAGATGTTATATTAATTTGGTCGTAGCCAGCACCAGTTCTAATGATGAAGCTAAACAAACTTCTTCACTCTCCATCTCCTATCTACCTGCCCATTTTTAATAATCTAGTTCCTTATTACCAAAAGCATGAGATCAGCTATTAGTTAATTACTTAATGCTAGCTCTGTTCTAAAGAGACTCCATCCATGTCTGATAACCCACCTAGAAGAAAAGTTCCCAGAATAACTTTCTGAAGTATTGGAGCCATTGGTGATTGTGAGTAATTCCACACAGAGTTCCTCTGACTGACCAAACTAAAACCCTGAACTCAAACAGGAAGATTCTGACCGCTGTGTTGTACGACATCCAGCTCTAGTTTGAAATTATTCTTGATCTCCACCCCCTCAAGATTCAGAGTTTGGATTAGTCAGTTTAGACACAGAGCTAGAAAAATGTCACTTTTGTTAATGAAATTAAAACAGCCCATACGCCTAAGAAGTAAGAAAGCAAAGAATCTTCTTATAAGGGGATGGAAATTGATGCAAATTCAAATCTATTTCAATTTCTGAAGAAAATAAATACTACCTTACCATGCATTACGGCTTTTGCTTAGTACAAATTATTTGTTGCTATCTAAACAGGTTGAGCTGTATGTTCTAGAGTACAAAAGTGACTCTGTTGTACAGTTTCATTGGCCTGATGATTCCCTGCTGGAAATCAATGGATGACTCAAAAAAACCCCCAAAAGCAGCCAGGTGTCAGACAACAGAAGACAACGCCGTTTTTCTTTCTTTGTGACAACTGGGATGAACATTTGGAAGATACTGATCCAAATGTTTCTGAACGTAGAACTGTCACCTGGTGATCAGCTGTGCCTGTTGGTTACAGTGACCAAACAGAGTGGCCCTCATTTTAATTCATCAAGAACTTTGCCCTTTGTTGTGAAACAAAGTGCTACCAAAACCTGAAAGAGCAAGAACTAAGCTGTTGAAAAGCATACTGAGCCATGGTGCAGGAAATGCTGATTATTATGCCCAAATTGTTTTCACATACGTGTGTGCAGTGCATAATGGGTAGATGTGAGCTCATTGCTAAGCCTTGCAAGAAACTGTTGTATTTTATAGGACACGTAGCAAGTAACTTCCTTTATATAGCAAACATAATAAGTAAACTTCCCTTTGGTTTCAATTTCTACATCCAAAATATTTACAGGGACTATTTAAATTTGTCTGTCAACTTCTAGGCAAAGCCCCAGACGTTTTTCTAGCTGTTGCATAAGAAACAACAACCCTCAGTATATGTGGTGCTGAGAGCTGGCACTGATTCTCCTAGGAAGTACTGCAACTGTTCTGGTTTGGGCTGGGATAGAGTTAATTCTTCATAGTGGCTGGTATGATGTAATACGTCCCTTAAAGATAATGCCTTTTCACAGTATGTGCCTTATTTTTAAAAGCATCAATTAAGAGGAAAGGCAGGCAGCAATAAAAGTATGTCCACAATTAACATAGGAAAATGGAAATACTGAGCTCATGTAAAATGACTGTAACTTTCTGTTGCTTTATGATAGAAAAAAGATCTGTACTATCTGTACAGAAAAAGGAGGAAAGTATTATTTAAAGTCTCTAACAGCATATTAAGCAGGAGGAAATTTTAAATGATTAGCCTAATTAGTCTACATTTTAACAAGGATCAAGTAAATTATCAATGTAGAAATGAGTAAGGCAGAAGGTTTGTACCTTCTAAGGAGCATGGCTGCCCTTTAAACTGCCATCTGAATCCAGTCTCTCCTCTTAGAATAAGGAGGTTAAGATCTGGCAGTGCTTCAGTTCAATAAAAAAACAAAATAATTTGGATCTTGATCCCAAATTTATCCTGTAGCTATCTGAGAAATTCTTTCCTTATTAACAGAGAAAGAAGGAAGTAACTGTAGAAACTGCTTTAAGGCAGCTGCCTAGAATTTTTCGTGGTAATGAGCTCTGTTCATAGACTTTAAAAAGTTTAATTAAATACAGATGAATGACATTTCCTACTTTCGTAAAACTGTAGATCGGCATTTTAAGAGTTCATGAAGGCATCCAGTCCTTGTCCTAATTAGCCATGGTAGTTTAAAATGGAAAAAGTAGTGCTGGGGAGGGGAGAGGGGCTCTACTGTTGATTTATCAATTATGGTATTTTCTATTATACTGAAATGATGCAGAAAGGCTTTGAAATTCATCATCCCAATGCCAGTTTCTGCAGTTATGAAAAAAATGCCTATACTAACAACAAAGTCCATTTCATGCTCTCGTATTCCACTTGACCTTCTATCTTCTCAGTTTAAGGGTTGTGGCCTGAGGCCACAGCCATGTTAGTCACCCACATGTTAACTCTGGCAACAAACCAAGTATTGAATTCTTGCAGAAACGCTGAAAAGATCATTAAAAAGGAAAAGAAGGAAAGATTACGTGTACATCCATACTATGGTAAGTCTACCTCATGAAGTCTCATGCTGTACCTTTGTGAAATCTTCAGCAGATAACTGAAATGTTCTGCAAAATTCACATCTGGTTTAACAAAATGTACATAAAAACAATTGTCTGCTTATCCACTTCTGATTGCAGTTCAGTCAAGAGAATGATTCTCTGTGGGCCAGGTGAATCTCAGTTGATACGAGAAGATGAAGGTTTAACACAACGAGACCTGCTGCTGCTCAGCTGCTTCCCAGCAGTTGTGATACAGTGCTCACATGCATTTGTATTATGGCAAACTCAGGTAAGTGATATTTGTTTTTTATTATCTAGAAAAGCGTTTGGGTGAGGAAACCCAAAAGGTGGGTTTGAGGAGCCATCGGACTGCAAGCTTGCAACCTGCATAGCACAGGATTCTGTCCCAGGAGGAAACTGAAGCTGACTTGGTCCCGTGCTGTAGTAACGACACGTCACTGCTTTGGAAAAACAATAAAAAGAAGAATGAATAAAGAAAGCACTGAGAATTCCAACGCCATAAAAAGATAAGAAACAGAATGTATTTTGAGTGAAAATGGAAAAGTCTTGTGTTATGCAAGGCCAAAATCTCCAAAACAGGTGTGTTCCTAACAGCATGGCACTGAGCATGGATGAATTCATTGCAGCTGAGGTACTCTTAGGTTCTGATTGGAACAGTTTGTGGGTACATCTCAGAGATGTTCCAGCTCAGATATTTCTGCCTCAGGCCTGCACTTGTACCATTGGTTCTTGTGGTTTGGCTGAACTGGAGCAAAAGGAACAGAAAGTCACAAGGATTGTTTACAAAGAAAAATGTATGAAGGGGGAATGTAGAAACAGTTGAACAAATAAAGAGGTAATGAAGAGAAGGAGAATCAGTGAGTCATAAGTGAACATGGACCAACCTTCAAAGGAAGCGATGGATGCGTGTAGGTGGCAGAATGCTTGGATGTTACGTGGAGGGTATTTCAGTGCTGGCATTTGATTTGAAAGAATCACCACGCAGGTCTACTTTCTACTAATTTACATGAAATTACTAACTCTCCTCTAATTTGTATGAGGACATTTCAGAGCTCTGCGTGTGATTTGCGAAGGCAATTTGTGCCAATGGAAAGGTGTACACACAGCATATGAATGAGTGCAAGGGAACTTGATCAAAATTCCAGTCTCATGTATTTTTTCTGAACACTTGCTGCACTCCTTTCGGATCTGGAAAATTGCAGACTGACATATCTCTGGATTTTTTATGTTGTGATTCTTTTTTCCTAAGATCTACGCCCTACTGGTTCTGGGAAACTTGTGACCTCTGCATTTTTAATTAGAACTTGTAACATTTTCCATAGCAACATATTTTGATGTCGCAAATACAGAACCTGTCAAATCAAACAATTTCCAAGTGCAAAGCTACGGTCTTCTGGTCAATTGAAGTCCAAGTACATAAAAACACTGAGATGCAAGGAAGACTGAAAATCATTTGTTGGTTGACTCATACCTTTGATCTTCATAATTAAAAAATCAATACAGATATAAAAGAATTACATTGCATGCTGGAGTGGTTTAGATGAAGAACTCGGTACTAATTTCATTGCAGATGAGAGCAGATAGAATCCATCTGTGTGACTGGTGTGCCAGTACTAATATGGTACAAAGGAAAGGAACTATTTCTAGGAAATAGTCGAGATATGGAAAAACTTCACTCACATGATGAACTGTGTGAGCAGGAAGTGAAGAAAAATCTGAAACAAGGCCTGAGTTCAGATTTCAACAGACCCACAATATTAGGAGGAATAATACGATTTGATACGATGCCTTAAGAAAAGCAGTGTAACTTAGCACTTAAATATGTATATGAAAAATAAATCACTTATTTATGATACATGCCTCGCAAGTGCCAAGTAAGACTTCTGTCAAGTTTGAAGAAGATAAACTAAGAATTTTTGTCAGTCAGATGCATTTATCCTTCCTTTTCCTGCTTTAAGCTAAGACTAATGGCCTAGGAAGGCATATTTTACTGCCATTGCTAAGACTGCAAAAGGTAATCGCCTTCTGCAAGGACATCCACGTGTAACTGTTTGTCACACCAGCAGCCAAGAGACATGGATGTGATCATCAAGTTTTGTTAAATCAAATGCTGAATGCCACGAACCTTTCAGGAGGAAAAGGCAAGAGTCAGTGTGAAACACGGTAAGAACTTCTTTGTTTCTGGTAGCATTGGGTGTGTGACTACCATCCCTTTGCTTATTCCATCTATTTCCACATTTCTACAAAGTAAAAGAACCCAACCCACTGGAATATTAAGGTAAACGTGGTGTGTTTTAACCTTGCATTGCAGATAAGGAATTCCTGGGGTTCCTCAATCCTGCATGATTCCAGGCACCCCACCTGAGTGTGCATAAGGGAAAGGGGAACAAAAATAGATTTTTCTGTTTCCTAGCAAGAATCTGATAGTTCCCCTCTACTGCCTTTGGTGTAAAAGAAAACCGAAGTTCAGCATTCTAGAAGATGTATTATAGCAGCCTGAAAGACTTATAGAGTATACAAAGAGATGACAATACTTCCATGATGGAGATTTTCTGCTTTAGAATGAAGTGAAAAACAACAACAACAACAACAACAACAACAACAACAAACCTCCTAAAATTGTTATAACAGTAATTTTAAAAAAAAATTGTTTAAACTCCACAACTCGATACAAAAAGCATTGCTACAAAAGGTTTGATTTTCAAGAAATCATTTTTAAACTTACTTATAAACTTATTTAAAACAAGATAGAAGCCTCTGCTGCTATCTCTAACATTCACTTCCATAGTAGGACAGCTGATTTGCAACTATTGTACGAAAGATACAGAAAGTGTCACTTAAGTGAAAAAAAAAAAAAATTATTTTAAGGACAAATAGTAAAAATTGAATGCTTTGGAGCTTAGAGAAACAGAGTTTCAAGGATTTTGCCCTCCAGTGCAAACTGCTCATACTTATGTTGTAGGAGCATCTTGACTACAAGAGTCTTAGTGGAAGAAAACTGGCATTGCCTTTATAGAAATGTATTTAATTCTGTGTTTGCAGTTTTCCCAGCTTCATCCATATATGCTGGCCTCGAGGGCCCTAAAGATGTCACAATTTTAAACAGTCTTATAAATCTAGGAGGGGAAATGAGCTGTCTCTCAAACAGAGAGCCTTGGAGAATGTCTAGGGGGCTTCACCAGCGGAGCTGCTGAAAACAAAGCTATGATTCAGGGGTCTCTGACCTTTCCCAGCCCTCCTCCACCAGTGTCAGCCTGCAGCCTGCTCTTTAAAATTTTCTGCTCACCCAGGGAGCAAAATTAGAAATCTTCTCCAGGGAGAGTTTTTCTTCCATCAAGCCACTCATCAGTCCACTGAGGCATGGAAACCAAAAAGGAAAGTCAGTTAAAAGAATGTATGCTGCTTGGTAAGGATTTCCCACAGCAGAGTGTAAATGTCCAAACCAGCTCATCAGCAGAGTGCCAGCCTTTCCTGTAGGTCTGGGTGCTGTCTGTACTGTGGTGGTATAGAAAAGTGCCAAACGCCGTGCAGGTGATGCATGCATCAACACAGCAGATGTGCAGGTGTGTTTGAACTGCTTAACATCAGCACTTATCAAATCTTGAAGACACACTATGACAAATAAAAGCATTCATTCAGATGTGCGTGGCATTTCATGAATGGAATCATTATTATCTTCTCCAAAAATTTTTGGTCTTATGTTTAATATAATATAATATATTGCTTCTTGGAAACAAATCCTTGTTAGTCTTGTTTTTTTGTTTTTTTTTGGGGGGGGGGGATGTTCCTAATTGTGGATCACCACAGAACAGGGTACAGTTGATAAACACCTCAAATACCTGAAAGGTGATTGCTGTAGAGCAGGGCTGGTCTCTTCTCACTGGTGACAGGACCAGGGGAAATGGCCTCAGGTTGTGCCAGGGGAGGTTTAGGTTGGATATCAGGAAGAAGTTCTTTACAGAAAGGGTTGTTAAGCACCGGAATGGGCTGCACAGGGAGGTGGTGGAGTCACCAGCCCTGGATGAGTTTAAAATCCATCTGGATGTGGTGCTCAGGGACGTGATTGAGCTGCCGTTAGAGTTAGGGTAGGATGGTCAGGTTGTGGTTGGACTTGATGATCTTTAAGATCTTTTCCAACCTGATCAATTCTATGATTCTATGATCTCCTTCTGTAATAAATTCCAGTTTACACTGCGGCAAGTAAATGTAGCAAATATTAAACCTCCATCCAATACAAACTGCCTTAACATAAGTGGTGAATCATACCAAACATCTGCTTAGCTAAATATCTCATTTCCTACAATAATGACTAAAGGATCAGCATGGAAATGCATAAGATTAGGACACACATCATATGAACGGCTCCACAACATTATCTCACTCTCCAGAAACTCGCATTTTAGGAATTTCTTAAATCAGGAGACAGCAGCAGTCCTCTCAGGATTTCCTTTCCAGGAATGTGTTCTCCCTTGAACTCCTGCAAACTTTCCATGCCTGTGACATTCTGCAGCAAGAAGTTCAGCACTGAGCTGTCTGTCACAAGGGAAAGTCGTCTTCTCTTTACTCTGAGACCAGCTCTGTTGCCCCCTACTTCTCATGGTGCAGAAAACACACCAGCATTACCTTTGCTATGTTTCTCATGACCCCAAACAATTCTGATCTAATTCTCTTTTCACGCCTTGTTGCCCACCTTCTAAACCCATCCCTGCAGTGTATTGGGACCTCTGCTTTCACGTCACGACAATCCTTTCAGTACTGAACTGTGCTTTCTGAAATATGTGGCTATGATTTTGAATGATTTTGATATAACTTCAGACTGGAAAAAAAACCCAGAGTGACTTACTCCAAGCAAACAAGATAACAGGATAGTTTCTTCCCTGCTCTGTGGCTCTGTCTGCAATACTAAATGCTTTTACTGTTGGACAGCCTCACTATACTGCAGTCCTGTAATTCAATTACACAGAAGAGATGTAGAACATGGAAATTTGGTCAAGCAGAATGTGCTGAAGTTATCATAGTTACATCACTTATAGAACTTCATAATTAAATGGTTTAGCAAGACCAAATGCACTACTGTATACAGTCATGGTTTATACTGCTTTATAGATATGCAGTTAAAGATTACCTGTCACCAGAGTGAGTTCAGGTCATGGAGACATCAGACTAAGGACAAATGAAATTTACTTGAAAGTCTCCTGGAACTAGAAGACAAAAAAACCCAACCAAGTGAAAATGAAACTTGTGCATACCTGAAAGCTCATTGGGAATTGGATTTTCTTTCCCAAGTCTTTAAGGAGCCTTACAGGATTCATTGCTGTAACAACCATTTCACTTCAGAGCCTCAGGGCTGTACGTGCTGAACAGCTGAGCCCTTCCAAGACTGCTGCATCTCTGTCTTTCTAGAGACTTAATTATTTTTAAAGCAAAAGGATTAAGATTACAGCTGATGGTAGCACAGGAGATGCACAGAGTTTTATCCACATCGCTGTTTTAAATACGGCATCCAGGCTCTGCTCTCTGATCTTTCTAAACTTTGAATCTGGCTCTTTATGTAAAGGATTTGAATATAAAAGACCATACTAGAACATCACCTATTATTTGGACTGGGTGGGAGGTGATATTTTCAGCAGCATCCAATTTTTATAGGACCTCTTTATGTCCAAGATTCCTTAGTACTTATTTGGTTATGTACTCGTCCTCTGGGAGTCTGTCTGAGAACTTTCTGCTGTGGTTTTGTTTGGTATTTGAATTAGCACTCAATTGCTGTTTTACGTTGTTCAGTCATGCCTTATCCTCCCCGTCCCCTGCCTCGCCCCTGATGAAATTTGGGTTTCTTTCACTGTGTTTGAAGAATTTCTTATCAGGCATTAACCCTCTGAGCCCACAGATTAACCATCCTGGCATAAGTAAAGCCTAAAATTTGAAAGCAATCAATAAAAGTGAAACAATGACACTATCTGAAAATAAATGCTGCCGAGGTGGATCAGCTTACACTGCTTTAAGGGCTATATGGGATTTGTTCTCATCTGGGAAATAATTTGCTAATGCAATATGGATTTAAAGTCCACTTCAACCTAAACCTTTCTATGATTCTATATCTAAAATACACCAATCTGTCAAAAGTTGTGCCAGGTGATCCCTTACACTGCAGCTTAATTTAGCAGAAGGAAAATGCCACTCTATACTTTGTTTGGACAGCCTGGGCTAGTACCACGTCTAGAGGTTGGTGGCTCTGCCTGTAGCAGGGGACTGGAACTTGATGATCCTTGGGTTCCAACCCAAGCCATCCTATGATTCTGTGTTTATATTTCAGTTTAATAACATTTGAAGAACCAAAGGTATATTCTCATCAAAGATTTCTCTTTTCCCAAAAGCAGCATCCAAAGGAAACCACAGAATGCTGCACACCAGTTTTACTGTCCTTAACTTACTTAGTTGTTCCATGTTTTGCACTGCTTCCTGTTCTTTTAGGTATTTCAAAGGACAGTTGAGTATTGTGAAATGTGGTTGTAATTGTAAAAAAAAAAAAAGAGAGAAAGAAAAAAAGTAATCCTTCAAAATATTGTGTGAAACATATTGCCTTAAATATTTATGCAACAGATGCTGATGCTTTGCCCTAAGGTTAATGTGGATCCATTTAGCATCTGTTACTGAGTCACCGTGGCAGAGATTAGAACGTTATGTTTGTATTTAGATTATCTGTTGCAAACACATCTGGGTGACCATCCTGGGATTAATTTGTTGAAGTCTGACATTTGCGCACTGTCACCTTATTCTGATCTGGTCCTCTCAGGGTCTGTTGTCAATTCCATAACTACCTCCCCCCATTCAGCTGAAGGAAGGGAAATAAGAAAATTGAAAGGTCAGACTTCTGAAGTCATCTTCGCCATGTGCTTAGCATTTACATCATCAAATTAATGGAATAACTGCAACCACAAGCACAAAAGATAAAGGACAGAAGCTCTTTTTCCTTCGCAGTACAAATCCTTCTCACACAGAAGCTCACACTGAATCTTTTCCCAGCTGTACAGGATTTACTTCCCATTCTCTTCCAAGATGCCAGAAACTCAGCCTCTAGCGAAAGCTTGCTCAGACAACTCTTTTTTGTTTCTCTTGGTGAAGCAGACGCACCACATTCTAATCACTTGCTCTTTCCACCATGAGAAATGTTCTGGGACAGAAACAGCCCCAAAAGATTGAATGTTATCACTTCTTTTCTCGTTATGCCAGTTTACACCACTGTTGTCAGTCAGTGTAAGACACATGAATAAGTACAAGCTGTGGTAAATTCCTGGAGATTGCCTTGCAGTGATCTGGAAGCCAACCTGCCTTGCCATGGAGTCCAAAGACAGTCATGCCATCCATCTCCCTGAAGTAGAACTGGACCCTGAATTCTGAAAACTGCAATATTTTGTATAGTTCTGCCTACATACCAAATACCCTTAGCATCCAAAATCCACTTGGCAGGTGTTCGATCAGGCACTGAGTCTCATATGTATGAACCACTCCGTGCTACAAGGAAAGTCTGTTCACCAGTGTGTAACCAACTTGTTAATGTGAGCAAATGAAGCATCAGAGAAGGGTAGGGAAGAGGGAAAAGAATAAGGTCAGCTCTATAAAGTAAGTAATCTGTAAGGATTAAGCAGTGCTTCTGTGTAGAGCTTCCTCCACCAAAAAAAAAGACAAGATCCGGTGCTCTCAACATGAACTACTATGAAGACTGGCTGACCTCTGCGCCTTTGGCAATTGGAGCAAAACTTCTATGTCATGCAAAAGGTTATCAGGGTATCCCAAAAAAGACATAAAACATATGGTAAGATGCTAAATGCAATGTTATCCATGTAACATCTACAGTCATCTGGGATAGGCAAACTCAGGCCAGGGCAACAGAAGTTGAAGTTTATGTCCTAGGGTCAAGATTAAATTTAAATAAGACGCGCTGTGCTTGTTTGTTAGCTGAGACAAACATGATGTCACTCATTCACTCTGCAAACACTCCCACTGAGTTACACTCAGTGCTAAACTGAGAAACGTCCTTAAGAATGTCATAGGTGAGGAAATGAGCAGGAGAAACGGTACCTCCATTTTGATACCTGGGTTAATGGAAACTTATTTGAAACACTGGAAGTTATGTAATAGGGTGCAACCATTTATCAGGTGTTGCCTATTGAGAGGGAAAACTATACAGAGCCACATCTGACTGTAAAAAGCTTCCTGTAATGTTAATTTACTTTGAGATGGCACCTGGAAAGAACGTCATCTTCTGAAAGCATCTCCTGTAATGCACAGCCCAAGAAATGCACACAAACAGCTGTAATTACTAATAAAAACACGTGTTTTGTGAGTGCTGGAAAGCCTTCAATTTAGCATCTCTATAAATGCCGGAAAGCTCTTAGAATAAACGACCAGAATTCCTCCTTCTGGCAAGAGCCCCACCTGATGGCTCTACCAAAGAAGAGCATTGGAAGTCATTTTTTGCAGCTGGCGAAGGAAAATACAAGTTTAGGTGAAGAATCTGTCACAGCTTCCAGCATGAGAAAGGAAGGCAAGAGACAGCTTGTCTGAGCCTGCCTTCTTGCAGCAGGAGGGCTATGGAAGTGTTTTTGATGTCAGACAAAACCATTCCACCATGGATAAAATGCAACAGAAATGGACGAGGTGCAGTTTTGGGAAGTGATGCTTTTTGATTGTGAAGGTGCTGTGGTGAACATTTCAGTGTCAGCTTTGTGAAATTCAAAATCTGAGTGTCTCTCTATGCTCTTCAACTTCTATAAAGGCTCCCAGCGTGGCTTACTTTCTTTAACAATCCTTAACTACTATCTGCAGGCACCAACTGTCTGTTATTATTTCTGCAGTTCAACAATACAAAGCAAAAACAGAAATACAAAAGAACAAAAGTAGCTCATGAAGTCCAAAGACATGCATAAGATTTGATACACAACGAATTAATTTCTTCTCATTCGGTCCCCGCGAGGACGGCGGCCCCAGGGTTGTGTGGTCCTAGAGCTTTAAAGTCATTGAAATTCTAATCTTTAAAAAACACTGAAAGATGAACTTTGACTGTACAAACCTTTAAGTAAAAATAGCATTTTTACTAATGTGCTCTTCCCAAGTGCCTGCGTCTTCGTAGTAGGTTTCCCATCCTAATACTGTATGTTTTTGCAGCTGGCAATTGACACTGCCAGTGAGCCTTTATGTTCAATGTTATTTAATATATTCCCATCAGAAAGTTATTTTTACTTTTCAGTTTCAGTATCTTCTTGAAGTGTCCTGCATATAATGTTCATATTGTAATTTGCATTTTTTCCCATAGGATAAAAAAAAAAAAGATTCAAAAAACAATATTGAAAGAATTCAGACCCATTTGCTGAGAAAAAGAATTTTACAGAATGGAAAAATGCTTTATTTTACTGGGGAAAAAAAAAAAAAAAAGGAAGAAATGCAACTTTTTAATTTAAGCAGCTAAACACCACCACCATAATGAAATACTGCCATTTAATTTTAGTGGTATGGCATGGAAGGATCAGATGTTCAGTTATCATCATGCATGGTTCTTTCCGTCAGGGCTGTGCTCCATCCTTACACCCCCAGCCTGTGTTGCTGGTGGAAGCTGCCTCGACCCAGTTGCAGGGCATTCCACCTGGATTTGCTGAACCTCATGAGGTTCTCCTGGGCCACTGCTCACCCTGCTCAGGTCCCTCTGGGTGGCATCCCAACCACACCCCAAAGCTTGGTGTCATCTGCACACTTGCTGAGGGTGCATTCAACTCCACTGTCAGCATCACTGATGAAGATATTAAAGCACGTTGCCCCCAGCACCGACCCCTGGGAGACACCACATCCCTGATCTCCATCCAGACGTGGAGCCATTGATCAGCACTCTCTGGATTTGGTCCTGCAGATAGTGCTTTGTCCATTGAACCGTCCACCCATCAAATCCATACCTTTCCAATTTGCAGAGAAGGATATTATTTACTCTCCCACCATGCTTGTAGCATGAAACTTTAATTGGCATTTTGTCCATGTTTCTCACAGTGAGATGGGTTCATCTTCTGCGTTTGAGGAGTAGATACAATTTACATGTCTGCTCAGAACGTATCTGCCACTGCAGCATTATAGTCAGATGTATATTTATTGTCTGCAGTAAGCTACTAAACAAGTATACTGTGCCCCTTCCCTTGGACTGAGAAAATTTTTGTTCACACACAAGCAGTATAAAAATACTGTGAACTCTTCAAAGATCTTCAACCCAACACTTTGTGTTGAATTAGAAAAACAATCTGATGTGGCTACAGAAATAATGTTTGCATTCTGTCAGTGTTGTCTCCGCCAAATGCTGGATTATCTGTTTCACATTCGTTTAAACACAGGAAGGTTATAACAGGTCAGACAGCAATCTGGGCTTTATTGGCTGGGAAAACTGACCTCATAAATCTGATTTGATACATCTGTCCTTTCAGCTGTCTGCATGTATGCCTGTGCATTCAGTTGGCCACCTGCCTGCTCAGTGGCAGATCAGCTCCCGTGGCTTCTGCACAGAGCATTTTCCAAGTCCCTCTCTCTGCCACAGAAATAAATATATTTGAAGGAAGTTCAGAAAGGAAGACATGTTTATGGCAGCTCGTAGGTGCCCATGAGAGACAATGTACTGCTATGATGAATGGTCAGGAAACCATTGAAACTATCCTGAGCAATGCTGTTATGCCAAATATTGCTGGAAACAGATGATGCTACTCTCCTTGCCACACTTTCTGAGTACACATGCGGGTCTGTGGTTGAAATACATCATGATATAACGTTATGTCTCATATTGCAAATACTTCTCAACTTCCACCTGATTGGTATCTGTCACTTGAATCCAATTAGAGACTACTATTTTTCCAAGAGACCAATATTATAGTGGAAATGAAGGACTGGAGCTAGTGTTGCAAAACTAGAAAACTGTTATTATGATGCAACACTTCTTCCAGGTAAACACGGAATGATAAATTTCATTTCCTACAGTGAAATGTCTCCCTCTGTTTATCACCAAAGGCATTTGAAGTCTGTGGCTCTGCAGCACAGTGCAGGTAAGAGTTTTTGGAATGAAGTCACCAGCAATCCCTTTTTCCTGCATTGCTCTGACCATACCATTATTTAGGACTATCAACAGAAGCGTACATCACTTGTATTCCACCAGTAAACCAATCTAAAATAATAGGTGACGTGAGACATTAATAAAAGTACGTTCTGCTCGTTGCCTTTCCCAAATGAAGACTGACAATCTGTATAAAGAGGTTTCTTTATACCAAGAGGACCTGATGTGGGTTGATGGCCTCTCACCAGCTCAGGTTGCCAATGCCCATCCAACGCGGCCTCAGGCACCGCCAGGGATGGGGCAGCAGCAGCTCTGTGTAGCAGTGCCAGGGCTTCACCACTTTATGGTGAAGAATCCCCTCCTCCCACCTAACATAAATCTCCCCTCGTTTCGTCTAAAACTGCTCCACGTCTTTTTGTGCTGGGAGCCCAAAGTGACAGCAGACAAAGGTAGGAGCAAGTGATAAATATGGCAATTTTAGAACATTTCCCTCCTGCCTGAAATTTTCAATAGATGCAGATGGAATTTCGTGCTTGATCAACATTTCTTTTCCAAACGTCTTAATTCATTACCGGATGCATACGGCAGCAGTGAATGCACACCTGAGGAGCCTGGCATCTGCACTGATTTAGGTTTGTTCCAAGAACTGATGTTTAACTTCATAGTGAGACTGAGAAGGATTAAAAAACAGATCAGCCTCCACACTATGGATAGATTCAGCAGTCCAGCTACTTACAAGCAAAAAAAAATAGGCTCATGCTATCGATCTAATTTTCTGCTATGTGCTCAGAGCATGAAGTGTTTGATCCGATTTTACGATGCCTCTGCTTCACAACACCCTTCTAGTAGTGCAGCATAAGATTAGAAAGATCATGGGAACAGCAGCTGATAGAATAATCCACTCATTGATTTCTTCTCCCTGTTTACTCCCAGTGTTTTAATTGAATTTTGTGGTTCAGCGTTTCAGGCCGTGCTTTCAGAGTCAACTGGAGTACAAAGTAAAGCAATGGGAAAAATCAAATTCTTGAATTTTGTCCAAATGGTATTGGACAAAAATAGACTCCAAGATTCTCATTGCAAATTTGACTCTGGAATGAAGGTTGTGGTTTTTGTTGGTTTTTTTTTTTTTTTTTTGGGGGGGGGGGGGGGGTTGAAGTTGTTGTTGTGCTTTGTTTTTTTCTTCTTTTCAGGCAGTTCTTCCCTGCAATAAGAGCAATGAGAAAAGAAGAATACTGGGAAAGGGAAATTTTTCTTGTTCCCAGCGAGCAGGTTAAAATTTTAAGGAAACTGGAGGTTTTGAAGAATTCACTCTTGACACAGAAGTCACAGAAGAAACATTTGAGAGGGACAAGTTGCTGCCAATCACAGAAGCTTTCAGTGTCAATCAGAGTAGAGCTTGGTCTGCAGTCTCTCAGCGCACTTGGCAATTGCCAAATATTTACATTCTGGACACCTAAAGGCACTTCCACTTTAAGTATAATTCGAAGAGAAAGGCAGAGATTTAAGAACAAGTATTAACTGTTCATTTTCACTCGAGTGCTGGATCTTCACATGGACTTTTTCCCAACACTTAAGCTTCAGTCAAATAAAAGCATTCTCCATCACCTTGAGAAAACAGTTCTTCCTGCTTTACCTGGTGAATGCCTTTCAGAATCCAGCAGCTGAGATTTACAGACATCCTCAGACTTTGGATGATAACTTGTAGTTCAGTTTTTCTCTGTGCTTCAGTGTTCTATGCAAAGTGCAGGTAAATGCTCCTTCCTATCTAGAAGATGTGGCACAAAGACACAGCTTCATTCCAAAATGAAGGTATGTCAGCTGTGCTCTATGCTTTTCAAAACTACAAGTGGCTAAGAAACTGAAAGGCTCTAAGAGTAAACAGAAAGCATGTGGGAAAGGAAAAAGGAACACACACAACTTTTCACACCAATCACAACATTAGTGCAATGAAATTGGGCCCACAAAAACAAGGTTAGAGCTGAAGAACAGGCAGGCACTCTTAATATTCCATAAGATACCCTGGACACTGTTCCCTATATTAGAAATAATAAGCATACATAAGTTTGAGATCAGCTCTTAATAAAGTAATGCTTTGATAATTCTCAAGCAGAAAATGACTTTGCCCATCTGATGGCTTGCATGTGAAATGACACAAATTTTGAAAAGTCTTACAGAATCACAAACACATCAGAATGTATCTGAATGTATTTGAGTGTCCTGAGGAGAATAGTAAGAAGAGGAAAACCCAAAATACCAACCCTCCCTTCTTGCATAACAAAAAATAGTTTTCAGACACGATGCGGTTCAGCATTTCAAACGGATCACAGCATTGCAAGGACAGCAGTGCCAAGGCACACAGAAGAATGGCAGGCACTCAACGTGGATCCAAGCCTTTAGCACTCCACAACATGGATATTCTTGCAGAAGCCACGCATGACACTACTTACAAGGCAACTACTTACAAGGCAACTACTTACAAGGCAACTACTTGCCCACCAGCACTACTGAGTGGTTTTTCAGGATGCTAGAGCGAAGAAATGAGGCAAGACCTCCAGCAGTATTACCTGCACAGTTTTCTAACAGTAAGTGAAGTGGGCAGCCTCTTGGGCTCAATGATCTTTAAAGGTCCCTTCCAGCCAAACTGCTACTTTCTTTTCTGTTCTGTGCTGTGCTATTCTGTGTACTGCAGATATTTTTCAGTGTTGCTAAGTAGTATATTAAATTTTAAAAAAAAGGACATGAAATACGGGTGTAGAATTTAATGAAAACTTAACAGAAGGCAAAATGAATGTGATTTTAAAGGAATTTCAGTAAGTGACTTGGTTTGGTTCCAAGCACCAGGTATCACGGGTATACTACAAGAGAGGATGCAGATGATATCCACTTCCTTGTTTGTTATTCATCCCAATTCCAGGTGTAAAATGCTGTGCAAATCTCACAGTAGTAAAATATCCACATTGGCTGTATTTCCTGTTGCTCAATAGCACATAGAATATGGGTTGGGTTTTTTTTTTGGTCTTCGTTGGGCACTACAAGACTGTATTATATAAAGCTGCTGCTAGCACTACCCAAACATATTAGAAGTTTAACTAAGACAATGTGTTTCAGAAGAATTTGCTTTCTTTGGAGCTGGAATGTCCCCATAAAAAGGCATGATCTGTACCAGACTGAGCTGTCCAATGATCTGCAAATACTGAACGCTGTGTCCCAGAGTAAACTCCGCTTTCTTCAAACCCAAATTGGTTTTATTTCTTCTGTGCATGCAACGAGCATTTTCAAATCATGCGAATGCTGCATGCTATAAACCTGCATTTTGATTTGTATGGTTGACTTTCACAGATGGTAGTTTCTGTTTGTAGTACTGCAAGTCTGCTGGCAGTAGCATTGGGTCTCTTAGCGAGGGGAGGAGAAGGGATGTGTCTGAAGGAGTCCCTAAAAAGCAGAGCTGATAGCATTTACAAGACTTGTGCCATTATCCTGATTTGCCCAATCAGGGCATATTTTCCCTAGAGTCTCTCTCTTCCTGCCAGAGGTCTGAAAATAGTATTATTTACATAGATCAGCACAAGGCAAGAAAGTAAAGGACACAGAAAAGTGAGTTAGCTGAAAGCTTCACTTCGCTGCTAATGAAGGCTGAAGGATTTGAATTTTACAACATCTCATTTATCCAGCAATGCAGTGGTGGAAATCATGGTGGAGACAATCCTTGCATCACTGAAAGAAAGAAAAACGCTGTGCGTGAGCTTTGCAGTGCTGCTAGAGGTTGACTCCATACCTGGTTTTCCTCATAGTGAAACTGAAAAGCTGCACCTTGATTCCATTTCTGATGCAGAGAACCATGCATCTCACTGCAGAACAACTTAGCACACATAAGCACTCCCACACTGGCTCGATCCAAACGTGCTTTTGGCCTGGACCTACGTCTCCAACAGTGATCAGCAGAAAATGTGTGGAAAACAAGCGCAAGAAACGAGGCAAATGCAGAGTGATTCATTCTTTGATATACCCTCCCAGCTTGCTGCCTTTTTTAGTAGTAACGACAAGTTGTAACATTGGCAGGGAGTCCAGCTTTTTACACTTCTACCATTTCTATTGTTGTCACACAATAGAGAGCTCGGGTCCTGGAAGACAAGTACAAAATGAAATGTTTCTACGTCATTGCTCTAAATGCAATCATTTGCACTTCTCTCTAGCCTTTCCTCAAAGTCTCTTTAAAATTTACCACTAAGGGCAAGAAGATATCAGATAAAGAAACAGTGAAAAGCAAGTCCATCCTTTGAGGTCTTCTGGTGTGAGGGCAAGAGCCTTCCAACAGAGCACATTCTCTAAGCTATTTTAGAACGTCCCAACAGCTAAGGCTTCTACCCTTAATAGTCAATCACAACTCATTCCAAGTTTTATGTTTAGCCTGCATTCCCGATTTCATAACAGGATTTCTCACTACAGCTTTGCACCTCCTGCAGATAGGTTGAAAGGGACTACAGTCAGATGCAGAAACTGTGGCCATCCATAGGTAGGCACTGAAATAGTTTCTATTAGAGCATGGAAGGAAAATAGTAGAGAGGAGAGAATCGGGACCCATTCCACAGATCACACAGAAGAGAGGAATCATCCTGTGCCACAGTCGATTCCTCTGCAGCAAGCTGAGGAACAGTGCTGCAAGTAAAAGCTTGTCGGGAAGTCAGCACATGATAACTTTGCTATCTAGTAACAGCTAATATGTCCAAACCTCCTGACAAATGTTCTTACTGCAAGCTGCCATTGGGTGAATGAGTCTTTAACCAAGTATGAGCTTCACTGACAGTGTCAGTGCCCCCCCAAGGAAAGGATGTACCTGTCAGACTCTGTGGATCCCAGAAAGATTGATGCTAGCACTGCGTTTTCAGCATATATGGTTTTACATGGAAATGCTTTTAACCTGGAAGAGGGTAGATTTAGACTAGATAGTAGGAAAAAATTCTTTACTGTGAGGGTGGTGAGACTCCGGAACAGGCTGCCCACACAGGCTGTGGATGCTTCTTCCCTGGAAGCATTCAAGGCCAGGCTGGATGGGCTGTGAGCAGCCTGGGCTATGGGAGGTGTCCCTGCCTGTAGCAGAGGGGTCGGAACTACATGATCTTAATGCTTGCTTCTGACCCCACGCTATGATTCTACATCCACTCAAAAAAAAAAAAACAATACGTATTTGACCAGTTCTTGAGATGTTCCTGTCCTGGAGGTGAATGTTAGCAGCACACCAGGCCACGTGTGTTCCCTGCAAAATGGCATCCATGGAGGTTTTTTTTTTCATGGAGAGAGAGACCTCATATAGAAGTCCACAGTTAGTGAACTCTGTCTGACAAGTGCTTCATGGTTTCCAAAGAGACTTCAGATTCCAATCCAGGCCTGCTTCAGCCAAGTGCAGCAATCAGGCTGTACTGATTTTTGCTACGTCCTGCAAAAAGCTGTGCAGCTACAAAGCAGGATATCTTACAACTTTTCAGCTCTAACAGAGGAATAGGGAATAAGCATCTGAGTGCTAGTCTTCAAAATTCATCTAGCATTTAAGACTGTAAAGAGCAGATATGCTCTTATTTGACCCTCCTTTCAAAGCAATAGCTGAATCTGAAGGTATTCCAACACAAGTGCATGCTTTGCATATTCCAGAAATGTTTGTAGTTTCTGCATTCTTTCAACCAACCATGAGGCAAAATCTCTGCTGCGTCTGCAGAGTAATAGAATGTTTATCTCGTAGCTCTGCTTGGTCCGTATGTTGCTTCCATTAGAGTTACATCCTAGTCTGTAACAGCGCTTGCCAATCAAGACATTCTGGTTTCAGTAGGCTCAGGCTTCTGAGATGTTTTAATTACACAGCCAACTAAAAGAGAAAGAAAAGATGAGCGCAGATCACATCCCTAATTCACCATAAGTCAACGCTCCTCATCACCACTTGGTTTGAATTGCAGCGTATTAGAAATGTATTGTGTGCAAATCCATTTTCCGATGCGCTGCATTCTGTGCGTTATCGATCCCACAGAGCAGCCATGCAGCTGAAACAGCCGAGAGTCTGCAGTCAGTAATTGTTTGTCTGACCTATTTATCCATAACCCGCCAATGACTCTTCTGCTTTTTTTCCAGTAACTTCTGCCATGCACATAATACTGTAAAGATACACAGAGTAAGACACAACAAACCACGAATTGTATGCTTTTTTATTTTTTTGTCACTAACACAAGAACTTGCATTACGACAATTCCTGTTCGCCTCTTGATTAACATGAATTTGGCAGCGGGGACGAGTTCCCTCCAGGTGAGTAAAATGGGAAATATCTACTATCACTTTACATCCACTTTAGCCCCAGGACAAGAACTCTCAGACAAGTTTACACAAGATAGCTGTGTTTTCTAGGCATTTTTAAAACTGGTAATTTTTCTTTTAGGTAAACAAACACTGCCACTTTGAATGCTTTGCTGGAGATGCTTAAAACTCTTCTTGCACTCACATCTAAACGCTTCCCAGCATCCAGGAAACATTTTTTTCACACAGGGACTTAATATTACAAGGATGTATTGCGTCTGCACACACAAATACAGACATAAATAAAGATATCTGTATAATAAAGATACAGATATAAATGTGTTGGAAGAAAAAAGTGTCGCTATCCTCATCCCATTCCTCAATATCTTTCAGAGCTTGAACTTGTGAGTCCCTCTCTCAGCACCCTGACTCCTCTGTAAAGTGACAACATTGTAGGAAGAGCAGCTGCTCTCACCTGTGTTACTTCCACAGCCGTAAAAATCTCAGAAATAATCAGCATAACTGCTTACATTTTTGGCAGCTTTTTTTTTTTTTCTTCAAGGACCGTTGGTTCTAAATGGAAAAGAGCAGGGGAATCCTTGAGCTGGTGACTGAGCACCTGGTGAAGGGGTGCTGTTGGCCTAAGGAGCTCATTGTTTGCACCTGTGCTCTCCCATGTGCCCAGAAGGGCTGCACCCAATGCAGAGCCACCCTGGGCTCATTTCAGGGGCAGCCACTGAAGGGAGAGCATCCTTGGACCTAGGCTGCTTTCTGAGGAGTGCTGTGTGGTCAGAGATCCTTTCCACCAGCTGGGTGAGTTTAGATCTTCTTTTTGTATATAACCGTTGGTCTACTTGTGAATACTCTGGTGTTGCCTGCAGCCTGTCAGCAGCTGTTTTGCACCTTTTTGAGCAGGACAAAAGGCCTGGTTGCTGCTTCTCAAACATCTTCCCTCATGTGCTTTCAGGGGCAACTCCAGGAGAAATGCTCCTACATCCCTTAAGCCTGCTTGCAATACTGAGCATACCATGAAGGCACAGGGCACCATTTTCATACCCTGTGTGTCCTCCAAGGTGCTGATGTAGAATCACAGAATGGTCAGGTTTGGAAGGGACCTCAAGGATTGCGAAGCTCCAACCCCCTGCCACACGCAGGGCCACCAACCTCCACATTCCATAGCTGCCCAGGGCTCCATCCAACCTGACCTTGAACACCTCCAGGGATGAATGGGGCATCCGCCATTCCACCATCAGCCTGTTTCACCACCTCACCATTCTCTCTCTGTGAAGAACTTTAAAAGAAAGTGGTGATGTAGGAAGACAAGGCTATGGCAATGCACAGCTGCAGTTGAGGGTTTAGGTCAATGCTCACCTCAGCCCTAGGGTCAGCAAAGCACAAAATGCTTTACCTGTATTCGTAGCTCTCAGTGGTGATGTTCCTTATTTTGGTGTTAGTGCTCTTGTTTCTCTGAAGTGCAGAATGTTACTGTGCTGTATGGCAGTACTTCTCAGGAACGTGCTGAATTCATGTAATCTTAGGGGGAATATGGTTTAAAGAAGCTTATACAAGATGCTGTGGGAACTTGGAACTATTGCAGTAAAGGCAGAGAAATAAGTGGATGCAAACCTGCAGAGAACCATAATTCACCAGTTCTGTGCTCGCAGAACACTATAGGAAGTTTCCCCTCTGATTCCAGAGCGCACCTTCCCTTATGCAGCCTGACATCACTATCCTTCACCTTTCATGCAGCAGCTTGTCAAATCAGGAGAATCCTCAGCTCACAGAGGATAAAAGGAAACATGCATGTGGTAAAACTTACATCTGTGTTTCAAAGCGCTGCTAGAAGGAGAAGATGAGACCTCTTGCAATGCTTTCAGCCACTGAGCTCTGCCTATAGCAGTCCACTTGGAGTTAAGCACATTGCAGTGTGCCTGTAGCACCACACCTACTCCAGAAGCTAAAATGGTGTTTGTTTGGGGTATGTGGGAACATAAAAGCAGAGAATAGGAGCCAGTGCTTTATCCCAGGGACTGTTGCAGCTTTCTTTGCTGGTGTGAACTCGGGAGGTAGAAGAATAAGGTGCAAAAGGAATGTTCCTTTAGACAGAAATAATGCAACAGATTAAGTACAAATATGGTATGTTATTGTTACAGTGCCCCAAAGAGCTTTTGTGGCTGCACTTTTAAGAAAAAGGCAGCTTTTCCAAGAAATCTATTGTAGAGCTGCTAAGCATTAATGTCTTGTCTGTTTTGATGCAGTTTGCTGCGGCCACCGTGGGCTGCAACGCTCCTTCAAATGCTGCTGCACAAAGCCCTCATCTGTGTGTATTCTCAGAAATAAGTGTGACAAAATGCTCACCCAACACAAGAATAGTTTGGCACTTCTGCAGTGAAATATGAAGCTAAGGCCAAATCCTGAGGTCAGGTTTTCAGGCAACGCTTTCCTGAACTCTGATGGCTGCCTGTGCAAATGAAGGCATCGCGCTTTGGCCTGTGACTTGGATGATGTGTGGAAAGCATTTTTCTCCCAGAAAAACAAAGCAATTTGAGCTGCGTAATTCTGGCAAACTGAGATGGAAGTTCTTGCACTTGCATTAATCATTTTATATATAGAATTTCTTTAAAGATAATTCAGGCCATTTTAAAAGGACGCTGCTTTAGAGTCCAGCACTGAAGCTGCTGTAGTATTTGGCACTAGGAGAAAGGAGAATTGTCTTTTAAGTTTAATAAGATGTGAAGATCTGCTTGGTACATGTTCAAAGAACAAAAAAACAACTATATATCTATGTGGCAGTAAGAAACACCATGATCTCAAAGCTGTTTTCCCTCTTGCTTCACACCTTTATGTATTGCCTGCCACACGTTGGTGTCCTTTTTTCCCTTGTCCAAAGGATTGTAGGGATGAGTCTCTCTGGATGGCTGCCCTCTTCTGGGTGGAATGGAAAGATGTTTGATTATTGCCACACTGAGAAAATGCAATGCTCTTATCTTCCAAGGACACCCTAATAATTTTTGTTGTTTCTCTGTGCAATCACGAAGGTTAAATGATGATGTATTTCCAGGTGAGGTCCCAGGTGGCTGTTTTGCAGTTCTCAGTGTAGTTAGCCAACTGCCTGTGGCTTTTCTTTATCTTCTGTATTTCTCCCCTTCTGTATTCCTTCTGTTGTTTATCAGTGCTTAAAGCACGCCGTTGTTTCCTTGCTGCAAGTGCTTAATCCTCCTTCATAAAAAAATAATGGAAAACATTTCCATATCTCTTTTCTGCTTAAGGTAAGCATGTTAAACACAGAATATTATGGCTGGAAGGGATTTTACATAATCTTTTCCTCTGCCCCAAGTCAGGATCAAATATTTCTTTGCTACTCTTGAGCTGTGTTTGGCTGAGCCCTGTTAAAGAGGGCCAATAGTGGGGATTTCTGCAGGCAACCCAGTGCACTGCTTCCCCAGTTAACTATTAGCGTTCCTTCAGGTTTGTTTATCAACAGATGACATCATTAAAGGACTCCAGAGATGGATTTCAAAAGGGCCCATTAATTACAGAGCCCGGAGTTTCTTTAATTTGAGTGCAGGGATTAAGATGCGAAGTAGAAATGCTGAAGACCAGGAGGAAAAAAAAAAAAGCCCTTAAAGAGTGTGAGCTCTTGACAGTGGAACCAGGAAGTCGGAGGCTTTTCTTGCTATTATGCATGCACAGTCATACAACCAGTGCATGCTTTCAAACTTTCACTGCACATCTGTCCATCACTGCACGGGCTAGGCACCAAGCCAGCAGCAGAATTCCTACGAGTCTGTGCAGCTCCCACACGTTTACAGCACTAGGACCCTGAGGGAGCTTGATTTCAGTGAGTCAGTGCAGCTAGCTGAGCCCTGAGAGCAGTGAATGAGGCTGGGAAGGCAGAGGGAATGTGAATGGCTCTTCTGGCTTGGGAAAGTATCCGCAGACCGGGGTGCTACAGACTACAAAACAGCCTGGACAGCCCTCCAGATTCCCATCCCCTCTAAGGTGAGTGAGCACACAACAGCAGTTTTCTCAAAGCAAGTCGTGTGGGATTGAACGAGTTGTGGAAGTTTGGGATCTTCAGCATCAGTCGATGTGGTTTTTTTTTTTTTTCTGTGCAGTGATTTTTGCACTCTCTTCAAGAGGAGTGTTTGAAATACAGAGTGCTCCTTGCTTAGAAACCCCATTTGCTCAGAAAAATGTTGGTCTAGTGAAGCTGAGGATTGTATCTGCTAATGCACGTTAAATTGTCTGCATGTTTGGAGTGTGTTCATAGAGCTTTTGTGCTTACATTCAAAGCTGGAAACAAATCTTTTGTAAGAACAGTTTAACCTTAGAGGAAGGTAAGTATTCTCCTTGTGGTTTTTATCCAGGTAAATAAAAATCTAGTTCTACTTGCACAGCACTGTAGCTACTTCTATATGGAAATTCTTTATTGCTTTAGTTCTGAATATAAGGCTTAATTATTTTTTCCTTTTCTTTTATGGCAGTTCTACTGAAGGTAACACTCTTTTTTCTTAATATAAATTAAATCAAAGTGTGAATGGCCCAAGGCAGAAGCCTTCCAGCTTAGGGACGGCTGTAGGTTACACCATCCGTATCCTCTAGGATGTCCACTTGAAAACACTTACAAACTGCCTTGACAGACTGAAACTGACAGTGCTTATTGATTTACGCTGGGTGCTAACGCTGTTCTGCCTGATGCATCAGTCAGAGGCAGAAATGGGGACCCCAGTCACAGGGACGAGAAGAATTTGTGTGCTGGGAACAAAAAGTGCTTGTGCTTCAGTTGCTTTCTTCACTTTAAATTTCCCTTATATGCTCAAGGAGTTTTAAAGAAACAGGGGAAGTGAGCGTGCTTGTCAGGCTGGTTTTTCCAAGCTGCCACAACTTCAAAGTTGCATTGTAACTATAAGACAAATCATTGATGGGTGTTTTCAAGCCTCAGTGTCACAATAAAGCCTTTTTCATACTTTCTTTTTTGCAAAGCCTAAGTAAAATGTGACAATTATCTGCAAAAAGATAGGCAGGAAGTGAACTTGCCAGTAAGTTCATTTGGTCTTTGCACTTCTGAGCTGGTTTAGATATTATGGAAACCAGGCTTTTGTGAAAGCCTGAAAGTGACCCTGACAACCATCTTGTGTTTGTCTGAAAGTCAGAAGGTTACAATACTGCAGTGTTGGGATGGAGAACCAGTAAAATAAGGAAGATTTGTCCCTGGAAGACATTAAAGTCAGGGATGAATCATTTTCTAATAGACCTCAGTAAGATCTGGAGAGGAACTCATTCTGACGAGTGTGTGCAGCACAGTGATGGTCATGTCACATCTTGACTGGTCCCAGCCCCTCACCCTGAAGGGATGCATCAGGCTGACAAAAATGATAGCAGAGGAAGTAACCGTGGCTTTATTTTTCTCTCTCTTAGCAAAGCAGTGTCCGTTTTCTCAATCAAAAGCTCAAATTATCTTTTCAGATGTCTTCATTTAAATTCAGTGGAAAATTAGCACAAAGGATCATTCTAACCCACACGCAAGTAGTTATTGTATAGAATGATAAGCTAGCATTTGGCAGCCATTATGTAGACTATTCAAACATCATATCTGAAAAATATTTAAAAGACATATAAAGGTTGGCCCTTTTCAGGGCAAAATACCCTTCTTTAGTGGGGTAAACAGAACAGGGTCAACACATTTAAAAACTGGATCATTCTATCCATAGAATAAATTACTGCTTCACGACTTTGGGCACAGGGAAATGTTCCTTCAAGTGTAAATTCCATGAATTGCTTTTCTCTACAAGATGCTTTTAGAACTAATAGAATGCTGAATGACAACAATTGGAAATCAATTGAAAGCATGGAGGAAAAAGTATTTGTAACTTTAAGGAGGTAATGTAGTTCTGCCATTTGTTTCAGTTCCTAAGAAGAAACATTGCTGTTAAATATCAAAGGTTAATAAAATTAATGCTTCATTCCAAAAGAGTTAATTTTCTAGCACCAAAAGTGGTGGTATTGGTGGGCTCAGAGTTGTGTCTTTTAGATATTAGTTCAATAAAAGCTAGTGAAACCCAGTAGCTGTCAGATGGGCTGCAGCAATGGTGACCTCTGCAGGTAACCATCCTTTCCCCAGGAGTTCAAAGGGCTGATTCAGAAACTGGTAGTGAAATACAACATCTGATATGCTGGGAGAAATGGAAGATAACATCTCTTCCAGCACAATTTGTCTCATGCTAAAAGGCACACGTAACAATGCTACTGCTTTTATTTCGTAGTAGAAAGGCAGTCCTCCTTAGTCTGAATTTGACAGGCACGCACTTATGCAAGCCAGTGTATTTAAAAGTGTTTCTGTGATTGAAAGATCTCCTGCTTTGGGATGGATGTCCTGTGGGATGCTGTGGCTGTACGAAGCCTTTCTTTTTTTTTTTACAGCTGTGCTGAATTAATTACACCAAAAAAATACGTGGCCAAGCAAAGCAAGATCCTTTCTGCTTATGCCAAGATATGGTAGTACCTATTAAAGTGATGTATGTGTGCTCTATCTGCCAGATGCCAGCTGCTTATGCATTGTAGGTGGTGGCAGGAAAAATTCAGACTTTTGATAGAAGCCTGTACTATGCTCAGGATAGGACATACAGATCCTGAATATTGCTTGTGGTTCTCATTGTTGTCCACATCTCAGAAGAAGAATGAAGTAAAACAAGAAAGCAGACTGGCTGTATTGGTGGAGAGTTGTGAAGCCAACGAAGCTGGCAGGAGTTGACTCCACCAGCCTACAAGTCAGCGTGTTTCTGAGTGCGTTAGGTCCAAACGAAGCACACCCAAGGACACCACACTGCACAACTGCTTTCATGTGCTCAGATGGATGAGAGCACTTGATTACTTACAGGCATAATGCCTGGGTGGTTATAGTCATTTGAATGGTGTTTAAATTACACCATTACTGTATAGCAGGAGGAAACACACAGAGTACTGTTCAGTATTTGGAGCTTGCATACAGCCATTAAAATGAAAATTACCATATTAGGAAGAAATTCTTTGCAGAAAGTGGTGATGCAGTGACACTGCTGCCCAGGGAGGTGGTGGGGTCACCGTCCCTGGAGGTGTTCAATAATGGTGGAGATGTGGCACTGAGGGATGTGGTTACAGCCATGGGGGGCATGTGCTGCCAGTTGGATTTGGTGATCTTAGAGGACTTTTCCAACCATGGTGTTTCCATGGTTCTATATGCACACAGACATCAGCTTGTACCTGCATACGCCCATGAGTGAGACTTCACTTAAACCCAAAATGAGAATGTTTTCATGATGTAATTGGAAATAACACGCAGGATGACTTTACTGCTAAGCTTCAGTGGTGCCACTGAACAATGAATGGAACACCTCTGACTCTTCCTTGCCTTTGAGGCAATGATCGTTTGCTAGTAAAGGCTCTTCTTAGCTCTTGCCTTTACAGCAATGCTTTGCGATTTTACAGCGTGGTGGTTCACAGTATCAGAAGATCCAAATCAATATCAGATTCCCATCCCCTACTGCTGGGAACAGTTGCATTGTATGAACTTGGCGTTCGAGTTTCATTGTACTATCCTTCCAAAGAAAATAGTTCATGGATATTTCATGCACACAGCAAAAATCCTTGGCTGGAGTTTTAGAATCCAGACCCCTGCATGCTCTCCCCTCAGTCTGACAGTAATCCCATAATGTTTTTCTGAACAAAACCCTGACTGCTCTCAGAAATCATACCTGCAGTAACCAGAAGGCTTGATGTGCTTCCTGAATTAGTTTCTTTGGGCATAAACCATCACAGTGATTCCAAAAAAACGTGTCCCGATTCTTGTTCTTTACTTCAAAATGTAATTTCCTATTTCCAAAGACAACAATGTGCTAATAAAAGATCAGAGTGTAGTCCATTGAATTGTTGCATATTGGAACTGTCAGTGCAAACAGATCCAAGCACAAAGGCAAAATATGTAAAGCAGAAGATGATTTCTTCCATGTCGTTTTTGGCCTCTGTTTACTTAACATCGACAGAAGTATCATCACTGAACGTGTTATGCAAACATGACACTTCCAGGAATAAAAATGAGTGCAATAAATGAATAACTGTCAGGATGAGCCTGCTTCCTTGTCCTAGCAGATCATTTAGTTGAGAATTCTCTCTTTTCTAAATGTGATTTTATTTGTTTAAGGATGATTGTTTAATTTTTTTTTCCTATTCTCAATCAGTTTGTATCTTTTCCCTTTGTATTGTATGGGAATAGGGACAGATCTTTTTGTGGTCTGGTTTATTGACTTGCTTTGCTTGTCTTTATTTTGTTATTGATACAAATGTATTCAATCCAGGCCATTAAAAAAAAAAAAGCATCGGAAAATTTTGTAATGGAAATTAACCAGGTACCTCATTGCTGTGCATTACTTTGATTATGACACGTTTAACAGCTCTATCTCAAAGAATATCTGTTTTTTCCATTTTGAAATACATCTTTTATTTCTGGAAGCCTTTACGGCCTGGGTGACTCAGGTATTAAACACTGCTTGTTCATAAAGGCATTTCTTTGCCCCGCGGTGAACAACACAGCCTGCACTTTCTGAAATGCATCATTTCCTGTCCATTATTTCATGATCCTTTTGAGATATTCTGTGCAGCAGCCCCAGCTCTGCAAGGTGTTTACGCTCGTGCTTTACGACAGCCGTACCAACAGCTCTGTTGAGCCATGGCAAGAAGAACTCACAGTTCTGAAGAACGCAGCTGATCAGTGCGGCTCTGCTGGAATGCCATCATTGCACTGAGCATGGAAACTACTCTATTAAGGCCTTTAGGAAGGGTCACCGGGGCCCATCTGCAGAGGGTCAGGCTGAGTTAACTGCAAACTGGTTTTTCACTGCAGCTATCAGTTTCTTTTCATTCCCCGCTGCCTTCACCCCAATGCTGTTCTTAGGAGGGCTGAACATAAAGGCAGAGAGAGAAATTATTTCTGGTTTACGTTACCTAGTGCAAAAAGCAGACTGAAAAATCAGCATTATGAACAGAATGAAACTTGGTGGGTATTCAGTACATGGTTCATAAAGGGCCCAGTGGGAATTGGAGTGAGAATTTATATTGCTTTCCACATTCCCCAAAACTCACATGGGGAAGCTCCATATTGCCTGGAGAATTGATATGGCGTTGTGTTAAGACACACAGCCCAGGAAACGGATCTGAAGTCTGGAGAAGAGCTCTGACAAAGCCCTTCACCCTTTCTCCTGTTTCTTTCAGCTTTATTACACTTTTCTCCCAGCAATGCCATCATTCAACGAACTATAAAAGCCAAATAAGAAATCCTCCGTTTCTGGTGTTTATGTTGGGTGAAGACTTGTTGGCATTAGAAGAATTCATCACCTTACGCCAGCGGAAAAATAAAAAAGTAGTTATTGTTTACTTTGTAATATCTTATCTAAGGCTCTCACACCTCGTTTGCACAGTCTGTGATGTGTAATAGAGCTGGGTGAAGGTGTTTAATTCCAGGTGTATGATTTGCAGCCAGATGTCTGAGTTGTAACGTTTGTCATTATGTGACTTGCTAATTGAAGACGAATACTGTGTCATGTCGTGGAGGTTACAGGATGATTTGGGATACACTGACTGCAACGTGGTATTAAGGTGTTATTTGTGCTTGGAATTTCCGATATTACCCATGGGATGGAAGAGCTTCACATGACAAATATCCAATATTTTACGTCAATGCAAGCAGGCAGTAAAATTGTGAAGCCATGTGAGTGCAAGAAACAAGATGACTCATTTACAGATGTGCTGATGATAAATTCTTCATCACTGCACATAACCTGGGGCATCAGGAACTAGACTAATGTTCAGATAACCACTGTTTTTCCAAGTGGACAAACTCTTGCCAGAAATTGACAGGAACTTTCTTCAGCTCCTGTTTGAAATGCTCACTGCTAGATACAAGAAACAAAACCCATAGAAATAAACTTTTTGGGATTGATTCCTCTAGAAAACAGCAACTGAACTTAACTGACTTCACTGCAAACTGTGCCATTTCCCTTCCAGGTGGGATTTTTGCTGCTCGTGGTAATATCTGCAAGAGTTGCAGAAGGTTGATATCTTCTAAAAGCTTCTAAAAATTTGCTGCCGTCTGTGAGTCTAAATCAGGGGGTTTCTGCCACTTATCTGTCCCAGAAACAAGGCAGCATTGCAGCACTGTTCAGAAAGAAGAATGTGAAAGGGCAAGTGCTGTGTTCCAGTCCCTTAATCTGTTCATTGCATTGTGACATAATGTAGGCTTGTAAAAGGGGTAGTAAGTTTCCACTTGGAGGGGGCCCTAATGGAAACCTTCCAATTGTTTTCCCTGCAAAATATGAATTTTCGGGGATGGATTAACTGCATGATTGAGAGAAAAAATCCCCGTTTTATCAAAAATTCATGGTTGATATTTTGAAACAGTTGATTGAACTCAGTCACTAGGTCTTGATTACAGTCTAGCATTTCCTTCTGCGTAGGCTGATCCATAGGGAATGCCATTCATTCCAACACTGAACTAGAGCAGGATGACTCAGATGATTAATCAGCTTTACTTTTTCTTATTAAGAAGCAAATATTTGACTTCCCCATCTGCTAAAGTGATGAGTGTCAAGCTCATGTTATAACACACATCATTTTGGTCACCCTTGACTCATGTTCTAAGAGAGAGAAAGTAAACTTGTAGCCTATGATCCGTTATACAACTACAGGATTAATGAACACAAACAGCAGTACTGTTGCCTGTGTTTTCAGTTTGACATACAGTCCTTGTCATCTGGGGCCATCCTTGCTGCTTTCTGATCAATATTTGTCCCTAATTTGGAAGCAACCTTAAGCTGTGGTTTATGGGTTCTGACAGTGGTTATCTATCAGCTGGTAGAAAAGCAGCCACTGAAACCTGTATTTTGCTAAATCACTTCCTAAGCTAGAAATGAGAACAGAATCTGCAGATGAACCACGTCCCTAATCTTCAATTCAAACATTTGCTGAATTTATGATGTTAACAATTCACTTACAGAGTCTTCTTGCACAAATCATTACAATTAACCGCAGAGCCTTTTTTTTTTCCTTTCACTAATAGGTAAACCACAAGAGAAATGCAGCCAGTGTGCAAAGTTTGCGATCACCGTCATGAAATGGACATAATGAACCCAGTAAACACATTTCAATTGAAAGGCACAATGATTCTAGACAAACCATCACTCTCCCAGCTCCCAACTAAGTAGGTCTCACTGCATGGAAAGGCTGCCAGCTATGGGGAACGGTTTAGAAAGTTAATGACATTAAGAATGGGATTCATTGGCGATTGTAATTCTAACTTCACTAAGCATTGCCAGAGGCATGACATGAAGAAACAAGTACTATTTCAAGCAGGCTGCAAAGCCAAGGGACAGATTAGCATCTGTTGGAATCGGCTGCAGTTGAGATTATTTATCCTTGAACGTCACAAGTTTTCAGAGTGCCTAAAATGATTGTTTTTAAATTATTTTCACAAATCTCTGCATTCGGTTCCTAAATTTAAAATAACCTTTCCCTGGGTTTTCGCTGTGCGCTTTCAAATAAGTGAGCGTGAGGTAACTTGGAGTTAGAAGGCAGGGGAAGGGGCATTTCTTTCAAATTGCTCGTTGTCAAATTTCACCTTTTACGTCAGAGAGGAGCAGGGAGCAGTTCTGTTGCTGTAGGATAGTCGGCACAGCCTCCAAGCTGCTGATTTTCACATTTAGGCTATGTTGCTGTGGACTTTGTTTCTGCCTTATCCCTCTCTATCCTTACTAATAAGATTAAGCCTTCGTCCACATTCTTCTAATTAAAATGCCATAATTCTGGGAAGAGATTTCAGGCCTACTTTTAGCGTAGTAATCAGGTATTATCCGTATATCTGTGAGTTCAAGTTACCATTTTTTAATATGGAAGTTTGCACAAAGCTAGCACTTTGCATGCGGGCCAGAGAACACAAAGCATTATGTGATGAGTTGTGTCTGAATATAACTCATTATCCACAGCAATTAGAACAGCAGGCTTCATTTTGTAGTAGAGGCATCGACAACATCCAAATGCTACAGCTTAGCTGCAGTGCTGCTCAGGCTGATGAGTTCATGGCTTTGGAGATGTCATCCAATAGTTTGAGCAACCAGAGGTTCCTCATATCTTGCTTGGAGCATTTCTGCATTTATCTGCAACATTTTTCCCTTACTTAACTGTAAGAAGCACATCCTGAAGTTCAAGCTGTGTTCCATGTACCAGCTGCAGCCTTTAAATGTTATTTACAAGTTATTATTTCTGTAGCTTCTCATTCCCATAACAAGTTACCGTTCCAGGATTTGCAAACAGTGCCTCCTCCCACTTCATCTCCTTCCTCTGTACGCTGTTTTTTAAACTATGTGAAGCAGTGCTAAAAAAGAAGTTTTTGTTTAGTCAGCTTCTTGAGACTGTTTTGAAGAATGTACGGTGAGAACATTTTTTTGCAGTGGTTTGGTCATCCCAGTTCCAAGCATTTGCACATTCAATCTATTGATTTTTCACTTTATGGAACTAAAAAATGTTCTTGTCTAATGTAATAAAAGACCATGGGGGCAATAATGTAGTAAACACAGGAGCAGTGATCTTCTAATCCTTCTAGAAGTAACCTTCTAATTTATTCTTAGAATTTGAAGCTCTCTATAAGGGGAAAGTCAATGAGCCACACATAGCTTAAGTGTGAACGGTGCAACATCAGTGATTAGCATTAAGGTTTATACAGACCTAGAACAAGGACAGAGAATCCTAGAAGAAAAGCTGTGCAAACATGCAGGAGCTTAACAAAAGGAAATCACGCATCTGCCTTGTCACGCTTTTTGACTGTAGCAAAATCTGAATTCAGTAACCAGATGATGATGGAATAGCAAAAATACAAACTTAGGAACGTTTGTTCTACAAGGGTCAGTGGTGGGTCCTGCACTTGGGTCACAACGATCTGTACAGCAGTACAGGCTTGGGGAAGAGTGTCTGGAAGTTGCCCAGTAGACAAGGAGGGACCCGGGGTGCTGGTCAGCATCTGGCTGAATGTGGGCTGTCAGTGTGGGCAGGTGAACAAAGCCAGTGCCATCCTGGCCTCCATCAGAATTAATGTGGCCAGCTGGGGAAATGCTTGTCCCCTTGTTTGCAGGCACATACCTCACTATCATGTCCAGCTTTAGGTCCCTCACTAGATGGAGGACAGGAAATTGTTCAAGAGCGTGCAGAGAAATGCAACAAAGTTGGTGAAGGGATGAGAAAATAAGACTTTTGAGAGGTGACAGAGGGAATCGGGGTTGTTTAGCCTGGAAGAGGCTGAGAGGAGAACTTCAAAGCTGAAAGTTTGTCTTGCATCCAATGTAACTGTTCAATTGCTTTGAATGTATGGGGGAAAATGGGTCACAGAACCATGGCAGTGGGAGAATTGGAGCGGGTACAGGATCAGTACAATCTTCAGAAAAAGCTCAGGTTTTGCAATAAGAAGAAATGCAAATATCTGCCCAAATGTTTGCATGTCACCCCACATGCAGCAGCACATGGCTCGCTGGTCACCGCTGTTTGTTTGCTACTCATTCCCAATCAACATACCTCTCAAATGTAGTCCAACCACTTGTTTGACAACAAACAATTACTTTTTTTTTTAAATGCATTTTTAATTTTTATAGGCATTTTAAATCTTAAGTATTATTCCTATGTAATCATAAAATCATAACTGATACGTATTTTTAACAAAATGAGTTGATTAGGGTGAATTAAGGTAGGCGTAGGCTGAGTGTGACCGTGTTGGGAGATGTATCAACTACAATAGAAGAAAGTCCATTTCTGAAGCTCATTTTTAGTTTCTTGTCACAGTTCCCATATAGTAAGGTAAAGTAAATCATTAGAGAAGGTCTTCAACCATTAGGAAGTCTCCATAGGTCTCATGAAGGTAGAAGAGCTGATTAAGAAACATCAATGAACATCTTAAAAGTTTAAAAAAGTAAAAAACAAAGGAGCATAGGCAGCTTTTAGAGAAAGAAACTGCTCAGTAGGGATGCTGCATTATTCTTCAGGTTCTTCACCTTTACAAAAAGGATTTCTACAGATAGACCATAAGCTAGTGACCAGTTTGATTAAGTGATCTGATTGATCCATTCAGTGGTTTGACGTTTTTTTAATGGAAGCATATACTCAATTCCATTATTATTTCTCCACTATCTCAGAAATTTCTAAATGATCACAGGAACATCCCTGTTTTGTAAGATGGGAGTTTTATTTTGCAATCCTTTATCTTCAAGTTGTTTTTCAATGGAATAAAAAAACAATATATCATTGTGAGCATAAGATGAAATTCCTTTTTGAGGTAAAGAATGAACGGAACGGGACAGTCTGAAACACACAGCTATTAAACGTCAAGAAGGTCATTACTGTCATTTCTAGATGCTGTTTGTGCTTACATCATGTTCTGTTCCAAGTTCCAAGGAAGGTCCATTGATCCAAGGATCCAGAGAAACATCACAGGTTATGGAATCTATCTTCGAGAATCTGAACATGACATCCCAGCTTACTTTCTTTTCTTCATTTTTGGAGTCATTACACTTTATGCATCACACTTCAAGATGTGCTCTATATCTAAACATCTCATTTGTTTCAGATTTGTTTGCACAGTGGTAGAAAAATGAAGAAAGATTTTAAAAAGAGAGCTTGAATTATTATTATTATTTTTTAAAGCTAGTATCACTCTTAGAATTCAGATGGTTCTTATTAACAAAGGTTTGGACAAGAATCAGGATTTACATTCCCTTCTGAATAGCTGGAATAAGATCATTAGTTGGAAGAGCTTATTGGCCCTTAAAGACGTATTTTTCTGCTGTAACTACTTTTGGCTGTAAGATGGGATACTAACATTGTAGTCTGATTACCCTTTACTTTCTCTTTCCAGATGAATTCCAGTTTGATACTGGCACTTTCATTATTAAACAAACAAAAAAAGAGTCTGAAATTCCAGTTCTTTCATGTGGTGTAACACATCTTTTAGTTCTCTGGATTTCATTTTGGGTCATTTCATATTGGAAGCCAAAAATCCCAAGGTACACACCTGGCATAACCAGCTCCAGAACCGTTTGGAAAAGGTGCAGAGAGAGGAAAGGACAAGGTAGGGTGGATCTGTTTGCACAGATCTCAAACGTGGCCAACTTTGAGATGGATTTTTCCCATTCCTGCTGACAGTAGTTTCCCTGTCAGTGCCTGAGATCTCCAGTCACTGCCTGGTGCTGGCTAATTAAGATGTAGGAAACCCTGCTGTCCTATGAAACACACACACACTTTGTAGTCCATGCTGAAAGTATCAAACAAAGCAACACGTCATCACGTGTCAATCTGTAATTTCAGGGTATGCTTTAAAACATTGTAATATGGAGATTATATACAACTGTAGTAGGTTAGGTAACTTCTTTCTAGCCAGCATTTTTCTCTCTAGCTAACTTCAGTTTACCAGTTTTATTCCATCGAGGCCATTGACTTCAGGCTAATCAGATTCACATGATTCTTCTAAAGTTGGTTCCTGTTATTTATTTTCAGAGAGATTTATCTCAAGTGGCCATTAACTCATTTTTCCCTCACTGCATTAAAGGGATTTCTATCCAAACTGAGATCTGATATCTTTTATTTGTTGAATATCAGTTTGTTATCTTATATATAATTTTCTGTCAAAGCAACTTTGTGCATGTTCATCATGTGTGTAAATGGTCGATCTGTCACAAAAAGGGCTGCATCCCAGTGCAAGTTGAACTCTGTGTGTCCTTGCAAGAATCTTCTTGTTGTGCTCTTCTATTAAGAGTCTCCAATGTCTACTGCAAGAATCCAGCACCTGTTGCTGCAGGCTGCATCTCTCCTATTGGGTAGCTTCATTTGGAGTGAATGGCCTGTCAAAGAAGCTAGAAAGTTGATGGGCAATAGACTTGGTTTGTTTTCTGGGGCCAAAGTGAATTAAAAGGAATTGTGCTCCTTTGTTCCACTGCTGATGGCTGAGGTTTGGGGACAAACAGAACTGGGGTTTTAGGAGCCCACAGTGGTGCTCTGAAATCATCCCTTGAAGTGAGGCCCAGGCAGACAGGCGCAGGGAAGATGCCATCTCAAGGCTGCTTCTTTGCAGAGGCATTAGCAATTGAAACATTTGGGTACCGGTTCAGGAGGATAGGAGTGACAAAATCAGGTGCTTGCAAATAAGCCATTCTGATTACTTACGGCCCAAGAACTATAAAACGAAGCTTAAATATAAATGCTTTCCAAATTCGGATAGGTTTCTGGTTTGGTGAATCCTCACCCCGCAGATGATGATTCATAATACCCTTTTTCTTTAACTGTCCAAGGACAGAAGCATGGTGGGCTATCGAGCATCCTTATTATTCTCACTGCCGAGACTAAGGCTGTTGTCCATCCTGTGATGATGATGGTCATGGTGACACAGTGGGCCATCATTGCTGCAGGGCAGCATTTTTCTCAGTCTACTGCTCTCCCTAGAAACACTCAAAGGAGCATTTCAGCACTGGAGGCCTTCAGAACAAAAGGAAGTGCATGAGACACAGGTAATTTCCAACTGGCTCTTCAGCATACATAAGCCTCTTATTTACAGGATGAGTCACTGTAGATGTAATAGAGGAATTAAATCTTGAATTCATTAAAAATTCCCATTTTCTTGCTCATCAGCTCAGTGAAGAGACTAAGGAGTAGGAATAAGGTGATTTTTAAAATTTTTTTGTCTCCCAAAGTTTGTAATCTTTTATGCACATAAATTCTGAAGCAAGACATCAGTAGGATATTATCTTCATCTCTGGGACTGCTAGGTACAAAGGAATAGTGTGCAGATGCTGTCTTCAGCATCATTTGAATAACACTGCATGATTTACTGGATTCTGCCACAGCTGGCAATCCGGGAAGAAGGCAGCAAAAGAACTTAAAAAAAATACAACCTTCTGAAAATAAACTCTTTTGTGGTTAAATAACCAGCCAGTTGGAACTGAAGCTGTGTTTTCTTAGGGTGGCAGAACAGTAGGAAAAGCTGTTGGATTATTTTTGGCAGTGGTCACTACTTTAGATCTATCATTACTAAACTGACAGAGTACACTGAAGAGGTTATTGCTTTATTAGTACATTCTTCCAAAAAGCACAGCATACAGCAGTGCTGCACAAAGCAATACAATGAGCACATAACAAGAGCTTGGAAGATTTCAGATTTATGAAAATTAAGCTGTTGTATTTGGATCTTGGTAGCAGAACCAAACGCAGTAAGCACACAAAATGGCAGCCAGCTCTCCTGGCTGCAACACAGCAGGCGTAAAATGAAGTCAACTTAAAAAAAATTGAACATTACTTTGTACGCTGGTGTTAGGAGCATGTTCTCCATAGCAGCTGCACCTGAATTTCCACACTGAGTCTATCAGGATACTTTGCTATATGGGAGTACCTTATACAACTCTTCTTTATCTTGTTAAATGGGACAGATCAGTTACCTAAGTATTTAAGATGAATTTACAGTCTGCACCATACTCTGCTGAGAAGATACCTAAATACTAGATTCATCTGAGAAGGAAAAAAATGTTTTTCCTTTGATTTGGGTCTACGTGATCATTTGCAGTGTTACAATTAAGATGAGTTATTTTTTGCCTTGATAGTAGCCAGTGGACAAGCAGTTGAATCTGTGCTTTCACGTGCCTGCAAATTTTTTACCCTCAAATTCTTTTCAAATATCAGCAAATATCAGGTAATTCTTGGATAACAAACACCCATCTCATCATTCTCCTTCTGAATATCTATTGAATTCAGGTTATGATGTGAAAGAGCACACGCAAATGAAAGATTTTAGGCATCATCTCTTCACCAAAACAGTGCTGATTCCAAACAGTCAGCAGAGTCCCATCACCACCACTGGATATGCTGTGTGATGTTTCATCTGTATTATTTTTTTCCATTGGAACTATTCTGTAGGTATTATAAATGCCTGTGTGGTCCTGGCAGACCTGCTTTAGATGGCTCTACTTGAGCAGGTGGGTTGGATCAGATGGAGGGAAGGTTTAGATTGGATTTCAGGGGGAAGTTCTTCATAGAGAGAGCGGTGAGGTGCTGGAACAGCTGCCCAGAGAAGCTGTGATGCCCTGTCCATCCCTGGAGGTGTTCAAGGCCAGGTTGGATGGGGCCCTGGGCAGCCTGGGCTGCTATGAAATGGGGGGGTTGGTGGCCCTGCCTGGGGAGGTTGGAACTTGATGATCCTTGAGGTCCCTTCCAACCCAAGCCATTCTATGATTCTATGAGATGGCCTCTGGAGGAGCCTTCCAACCTAAACCATCCTGTGCTTTTGTCTCTGGTTTTGAGTGAGAACTGACGACATGTGGTGTCATCACTTGTAAGCAGATTTGCCTTCCAGATGAAGAAGATGGGAAGTCTGAATCCTCATTTGTCCATATCTGTTGTGCAAACTGAGTTCAGATGGTTACATCAGCAAGCATTGTTTTGTTATGCTGCATTTCTCCTGCTCGCAGTCAGCCTGTAAGATGCCTGAGAGGGATTGGGGACAGTGGATAATTAAGTAGGGTCTCGTAAAGGGGCGGAATAAGGTATCTTGTCTTACAGGCACACTGCTTGTGAAAGCCACGATTGCACTTTAGACAATTAATACACCATAACAGTGAAAAAGGCACAGCTCAGAGAGCCAAGAGCGTGGATTTGTCCCTGTACTCCTGCTATCGAGTGGGGAAGGGTACTGAAAACATGTATTTGCTGGCTATTGACTGAAACAAATACTTCTAATTCTAGTTGAACACTGAGTAAGCAACTCCCAGACTCAGCTACGCAGCCAAACTGGCCCGATGGCATGCTGCAGCCAACCCCAGCTCAGCATCTGGATGAAATAAAGACCTTTCTCAGGAGCAGCTTTTTGTGCAATATACTCAGAGGTAAGCACAGCACACACAGAGCAGACTGAAATCTTGTATTACCAGCATCACACAGCAGTCCAAACATCTCTACCAGGGGAAGTGTTTGTATGAGAATAGGTAGCAGGGCATCTGATGAACAAATGAGAGAAGAACTGCCATCCTGAAATTAAAAAGTAATCGATCTGTCTTCTGAAAAGTGAGGATGAGGGCAGTTTGCATTTAATAGTCTTATTTTTTGGAAATGCTTAGTTCTTTGACATATTAAACAAGCTGCATCACTGGTATCTGCTAGCTAGCTATTGTTTGGCTAACAGGGGAGTTCCCATGTATCCCTTCTTCCCATATTCTGCCTCCAGAAATGCCTTTGTGGAAAATGGTTTATTACAAGGAGGGATAATTCACTTAGAAGTCACAGGGCTCATTAAATATCCTCTGGTTTTGTACAACTGTTGCATTTTTGGTATTGAGAGGTTTGTGGTAACAGTTGTGGCCCACGTTACAAAGGCTGTAGTGCCAGCACTGGTACAGCTACGCGTCTCCCTGGAAGCTCAGGTGGCTGCACTGGATGGGAACTGTGTGAACACTTAGCAGAAAGGACCATGGAAGAGTCCAGTAGCTAAACATAGAACAAATTTAGAAACAACCCCTAAAACAGCTTGTAAAATACCTTCACATCAGCAAAAGTCACAATCCTGACAGTCTTAAGGCATGCCTATTCCATAAATGTTTTTTGCTTGCACTGTCACTGAGACTAATCCACTTTTTGAATCTGTTTTTTAATTTTTAATTATTTTCTAGTAATGTTGTAATAGATTAAAAGATTCAGTTCTGAATCTTCAGGAAAATACCACATATCCCATATACATTTGCTTGTGTTTGGGCCACAATCCCATAGAATGCTTTGCCAGAAGGACAGGAAATACAAAGAAAGATTCAAAATATGCAACCTAAGAAGCTCAGAGAAAAAAGTGTGGCAGAAAATCAGAAAAGAGCTCTTTGCTGGCATTGCTATGCCTCTTTTCTATAGAAGGGAATAATAAAAATGGGTATTATGCATAAACACGATATGCTGAGGCTGTTCTGGCATGTCTGAATTGCGCCTGGAGTTCGTTCTGCAAACCTTTTCCATTAACATTTCTGTTGGAAAAGCTAACTTTCTAGAGATGCAGTGACCCATCTGATTTTAATTTGGTTGTTGAACAAGGGGTTACTCTTTGAATTGTGCACAGCCAAGCTATTGAGCTACACCTAGTTCTATTTCCTTGTACAGACGATGATGGCTGCTCAAGTATGAGCAGCATGTGGGCAAGCAGCAACCCTCAGTCTTCTTTTAAGTAAATTAAAGTAGCTGGAACAGTAAGGACTTTCTCTGTGAGAGGGATTTGACTCCTAACCATCGTATCATCCCCATTTCTTCCAGTCCAAAGGCTTAAAGGAGAACTGCTACTGTTGCTTATGGCATTTCTCTTTTGTCCCCATGATGCAGGGTCTGAAGCATCTCTTCAGTCTATTTGGCATGTCCTGCTGATTTCTTAAATGCTTGCTAAGCCCTGCACAAACACAGCTGTTTATTTTATTTCAGCTCATTTGAGATAAGAAGTATCCACACAGGACCCTATGGTGCATGTCAGGGTTCTGCATTTTCTACAAGACTGCATCCCAGCAAAGACAAAGCTTTAGTGCCTCTTTGAATTCTAGTTTGAGAAAGCTGAGCAGGAAGGAGTGAAGTCAACAGTCATTGACCCAATCCCAGAAAAACATTAGGACATGCTGGGAAATCACAGCGGAATTGCACAGCCTGATTCCTCCGTTTGAAAAACCCTGTTTGTCCAGTGGGTGTGAGGCTGCCTGCCTGCTGGCTGGACGCTGCAATTCGGGGCCAGCTGAGGCACGTCATGCACAACAGAGCAGCAAGACAGGGGAGGAGCCTGTATTGATAGGGATTTATGTTTTTTTCCTGTTTATATCCTGTCTGTACCTCATAGTTCTTCACAGAGGAATACAATGTCAGCCCTTGACTGCAATTTCAGATCATGTTTTCAGTGCCTCTGCTGCTGATTTGTTCCCTAACATATGGCTGATTTAGTCAACACATGGCAGTTACCTAATAAAGTATTACTGCTGCTGGTGTTCCAGCATAATATTGTTCTTAGAGATATTTTAGATATTTGTCCCACATTTTTCCACACCCAAACAGATGTGCACATTCTCCAGGCTACAGGAAGACTAGCACTCGCTTTGGGTCTGCTACACAGGGACATTTGTGCAACTTCTTGCTCGTGGCACTGAAAAAAGGACGGTGTGTTCCTCTGTGCCCAGTACTGTGACCATAATGGTTTTAGCCACGCTCTACCTAAGATGCCGACCAGAAATAGTCTGTCACCCATGGTGCTCCTATGTAATACCCATATTTGTCCTAATAGGCAGCCTGAACTTGGACAAATCCCATCTGCCCTCGTGACATGTGATGTCTGAGCTCTTCTGGGAAGGAGCGTGGGCTTTATCTGCCCCAAATCAGCAATGTGGTGCGTCCCGAAAGGGCAGATGGGATAGATGGAGGCTGCTGGAGGCTGCTGAGCCAGCCAGAGTGCTGGGGCCTGTCCACATGGCAGGTAAGTGTGGCTGGGAGTGTGTGCTAATGGCCGGATTCAGGGGGTTCCCCCACTTCCACAAATACCAGCTCGGTGCTCCCCACCCTCGCCCGAAGGACAGCCATGCAGACAGATGAACTAAACAGACAGCTATGTTAGCCAAGGTCCTATTTCTACGCTTGCTCCTCTGCAGGGTATTTGCAGCCAAAAGACCAGTGCTGGCCGAAAAGGTTATTGCAAAAATCACCAGAGATTTTACTCCTGGGAACATGCTGTCGCCATATGGTCTCCGCATTAATAATACCAAACAAGTGCTTCATAGTGTTCTAATAACAAATACCAGAGGAATTAATAATAATCTAGCTATTATTTTCTAATGTTCTCACTTTATGAACAACTTTTATACTGTCTGAACGAGCTCTTCTGGAAGATCCACATCTGGTACCCACATGAGAACCTGATGAAATCTGTATGGTCCTGGGTATCTTACACATTTATTGCCAGCAACACCATCTGTTTCTGCCAGCGTGGCTTACAGTAATACTACATTTTTCTTTTGTTCTAGGTGCATAGCGTAATGTCCATGCTGTACTACACTCTGATTATAGCTTTTTTGATCGGCACACAGGCAGCTCCAAAGTCAGAGGACAATGGTCCACTGGAGTATCCTGCAGAACACTCCTTACCCAGTACACAACAGAGTAACGGACAGCACATTTCCGAGGCAGCCCCACAGACAAGCCACGGCCACTTTGCTTGGATGCCAGATGGAACAGAAGATTTAAATATCGCCATGGACCAAAATTTCTTTAACAAGAAGCGTTTCCGGTCTTCTCGGGTCCTGTTCAGCACGCAGCCACCTCCAGTGTCAAGGAAGGGACAGAATACGGGGTTTCTCAGCAGTGCAGTCTCTCTCAACAGGACTGCCAGGACCAAGAGGACTGCACATCCCGTACTGCACCGGGGAGAGTTCTCAGTGTGCGACAGTGTCAGCATGTGGGTCGGGGACAAAACCACAGCCACTGACATCAAAGGCAAAGAGGTGACCGTGCTGGGAGAGGTCAACATTAACAACAACGTTTTTAAGCAGTACTTTTTCGAGACCAAGTGCAGGGACCCTCGGCCAGTGTCCAGCGGGTGCCGAGGGATCGATGCGAAGCATTGGAACTCTTACTGCACCACCACACACACCTTCGTCAAAGCACTGACCATGGAGGGCAAGCAAGCAGCCTGGCGATTTATCCGGATTGACACAGCCTGTGTCTGTGTGCTCAGCAGGAAATCGGGGAGACCCTGAGACGGAGCTGAACCCCACAACAGCATCCTCCTATCCCCCTACCTCAGCCTGTAAATTATTTTAAGTTAAAAAAAAAAAAAAAAAAAAAAAAGGACTGCATGGTGTATTTATAGTTTATACGATACAAAAAGAACCTCATTATTTATTAAACTCTTTTGGAAACCTTTCGTGTTTTGCAATTCATTGACCAGCCGGACTCTTCAAAAGACATCCACCTTTGTCGTAACGCAGCCCTGCAGCTCTGAGCTGCTCACAGGGCCGCTGGACAATCTTTGTTCACCATTTGGCACAAGTGCAGTGCTTTTGTGGCCTTTATGTGTATCCCTCTCTTCCCCAGCAGTTTCCATCACGTAACCTGTCAGCTTACTTAGACAAATAAGCTGAAATGTTTTGACCAGTTACCAAGAGGCTGAAAAAAAGTCTTTTCAAAACTTGCCTCTACTTCTACTAATTATCCTTAGAGGTATTAGTTTTATTAGTCATATCAGTGAATTCCTGGTAGAAAACACAAATCTTCATGATGCCAGATGCATTTCTAAGCATGACTCGTAGTGCATTTTTTACAAATTGGCAAAATGTTTTCACTGCAAAAATGATCCATTCTCAGTTATCTTTGAATATTTGTCCGCATACAAGCAGAATCCAGATAAATGTATTTTTTAATTAAAATGCTGTTCTGCAGCTCATTGCTCATGAGCTGTATTAGAGTGATGGGGTTATAAATGTAAACCTAAATGTGTAAGTCAAAAATCATCACGTAGTCGATAATTAAACAAGGGAATGAACTCAAGGTGGTTTTTTGGCAGCGAGGCGTTGACACAGGAGCAAATGTTTTCATGCATGATAGAAACAAAGATTTAAAAATACAAGTCTGTGTTTTAGCAAGGAGCCCCAAAGCAAACCCTGTGCTCATCATTTCTGTGCTTTGGAGAACACTGATTTCGGGAAGCAATAGTGGAGCCTGGGGTCCGTGCTGGGTGTTGCAGTCATTGCTCAATGGATAAAGCTGTATTTTCTCTCTCACTGTTTCCTTTGGAAGAACAACTGCTATCCATTGTAGAAACTGTTTCAAAACAAACACCATTAGGGTTTTTAGCTTTGTTTCTTCCAAGTCCTAGAGGGCACACTTTACTCGCACGCTGTTCTTTCCGTGATGGAAAAAAGCAGCCCTAACATTTGCTTCCCCAGCGTCAACAGCAAAGGACAGCAAACCTCCAAAGAAAATGTACTGTTGTAAAATAGTGCCAGTCTGAGAGATAAGGTGACAGTACAGAGCCCATTCCTGATAACCACTGGTACTGCACTTTTCAGCCTCCTCGAGGAAGTGATTATGGTGTGGGACAGCGATATTCCAGTAAGAATGTTATGTCCTCTCCAGAACAGCATTTCTGCAATATTTGTGTGAATAACCAGTTATCTGAAAGGTCAGGGAGCGGGCAGGATCCTGACTGTCCTCAGTCCTCCAAATAATGACCTCCTGTTCTGTCGCGGGGGAGGCAATGAAAACTATGAAATGCTTTGAGTGTGATCACATAGGCTCTGTCACAATAGCAGAATATGGTAAGCGTGGCAACCACCTGCCAGTCAGCACAGGAGGGATGGAAGAAGAACAGTGAAAAACACAGTATTTTGGAGCCAAGGAAAAAAAGACCAAAACATGTAATTGGAGGAGAGTGGGGCTGTGCACCTCTGTGGCCTTAAAGCAATGGACAAAGGTCATAAATCTGATCTTTACCATGAATGACAGCATGACCAGAAAAAACTGTAGCCCTGAAACTGACCTTAAAGCAATCTTGGGAGCTGTGGTCCTTCTGCAGCCAGCTGACTGTGCTATACCTTCAAGCCATTCTTACCATTCAACCATTCATCTGGAGATCACCAGAGGGACTGAGGTAGGTGAGGGGTATTTTGGGTGCAGCTGTGTGCCCAACTTGATGATCTTTTAGAGCACCTGACCAGGCTGTAGCAGGAAGTTGCCAAGCTGAGGTGGATTCAGCGGTAAGAGAGATTGATTGGTGCTTGGAACCCGAAAGGGGTGATCATGTTAGAAAGGTGCAACTGAGGACCCAAGTCATTACCCATGGCACTAAAAAAAAGCAAAGGGTCTTTGAAATTGGAGGCTCTTTGCTGAGAGGCACTGAGGCACCCATCTGGATAACCTCTCTAGAGGGGTTTTCTGCCTTCTGGGAGCCTGCAACCAAAATATCAAGAAGAGGATACCAGGTATGATAAAGCTGAACCACTGCTATCCCCTCCTGGCCTTTCAAGACCAGGAAATTAAATATCAAACAAGACATGAAGCCCCTTGGGAAGATGCTGAAGGGATTGGGAGTGCAGGTAGTGTTCTCAGTCCTCCCACTTGGAGACTGGGCAGAAGGAGAACGGATCAGCTGAATGACTGGCTGTGGGTGGAGGCACGCCAATGGCGATGGGTTCTGAGGTCTAGGACACACCTTCATAAACCAGGAATGTTGGTGTGGGATGGGACACAAGTGACTAGGAGGACGAGGTAACAAGCTGTCTGGGCTCATCACCAGGGCTTTAAACTAGTTCTGCTGGGGGAAGGGGATGTGCTGCTGAGTGACAGAGAAGACCCAGGGAATGCTGTCACCTTAGGAAACAGCAAGGAAAAACATCAGATTTGTCCTGGAGGTTTGTGGGAGAGCTCTCTAGGGAGGTAATGCATCCCAAAGCCCAGCTGACGTGCCTCCATGATGCACACAGCATGGCAAACAAGCAAGAGAAGTTAGAAAGCATGGCGCGCTTGGAAAACTGTGATCTTACTGCTGCTACAGGAACATGGTGGGATGGTTCATATAACTGGAATGCCACCACTGAGGGCTGTAAGGTTTATAGAAGGGATACGCAAGGTAGGATGGGTGGGGGAGTTGCCCTCCATGTCAAATGTGGATAGACTGCAAGGAGCTCCCTCTGAGTAACAGTCAGGACCAGGTGGAGAGCCTATGGGTTAAGATAAGATAACTTAATGATCCTTAAGGTCCCTTCCAAGCTAAGCCATTCTATGATTCTATGAAAAAGACACTACCTGTGTCCCCAGAGTGAAAGACAAAGCTGTCATTACAAGCTCTATGAGTTACTGTAACAAATCTGGACTTGATTAAAGATGCTACTGGTAAACATTGCGCTAGTCATTATGGGGTGGTGAGAGGTTATTTAGTCCTGTAGATATTGCTGTGATCTATTCTGTGCTTATCACTCAATTGATTTTGTGCTTCCAAGACTGCAACTAGGCTTCTGGTTCATCCTGCATGATGGTAAACTGTTATTACTGACATTTCTTGCTGTTCATAAAATAAGGGGTCCAAAAAAGAGTGGGGAAAAAAGAGTGAAAAAGACTCCACAGAGGAGTTAATAAATCTTTTTTTATTGAATTCATGCCCATAGCTGTCACCCAGCTACAGAAGGGCTGAGAGAGAGCTTTTGAACAATTGGTGTGTACAGACCCTGTTAAAGTGGCTTCATACTTTTGGGATTTCAGTATATAGATGAAGGAATACAAAACTCACGTGACAGTTGCTAACAAATGCTACAGCAATTTTTCTACAGCACACCAGCGTCAAATGATTGAATAATGAACAGAAAAAAACACAGGAAAGCATTTTTAACACTGTTGCTGACACTCCAGAGGCTTAGCCTTCCAAATTGCAGTGGACCAAACAATACATCTTTCTTAAAGAGCTTCTGATTGCATAAATGAAAGTAACTTTTGTGTCATGTGTCAGAGATGGGTGAACAGTCATGGAAAAGTCTTCAATGTTAAAAGTCTTCTATGATTCTATGGTGAAGGTATCTTAGCACTTTCCAAATCATACCAGCGATGCCTTCAATCAGTGCTTCCATCACCTAACATGGGACTCATCCTTGCACCACTGCTGCTATTGCAGTTTAGCTTTTAGGTTCTGTATTGACGTGTCTGAAATCCTGCTGCGTCTGCACTGCTGAGTTATGCCGAAAGCCTGGAGTGCCAAGAGTCCATTCTAACCTTCAGTCTTGCCATCAGGTTATAATCTGTTGAGCCTTGCCCTGATTATTTTCATTTCAGTTGCAATATGGACAGGAGGTTTTGACACTGACAGAGGAAGAGCCTGGTTATAAAACAGGGGCACACTTTCCCCATACGATTCCTTTCATCATGACACTGATGCATTATCTAATCCCTTATTCAAACATGATTAAGAGAAGCACTGTAGATGCCACACCCTTAGAATAATTTCTTCAGTAAGCAACATCTTTCACTGGAGCAATTAATACCATTGTCAGAGATCTTTCTTGTAGAGATTGAAATCACTGTGTATTGTATTTTTATTTTTCTCTGTCTTCTATAGGAGTTTCACTGTCTTCTAGAAAAGTCACTTCTGGCAAGAATAAAAATCATAGAATCATAAAATGGCTTGGGTTGGAAGGGGCCCCAAGGATCATCAAGTTCCAACCCCCACAAGGAGGGCCACCAACCTTCAGATCTGGCACCACCCCAGGCTGCCCAGGGCCCCATCCAACCTGGCCTTGAACACCTCCAGGGATGCACGGGGCATCACAGCCTCTCTGGGCAGCTGTTCCAGCACCTCACTGCTCTCTCTATGAAGAACTTCCCCCTAACATCCAACCTCAATCTTCCCTCCTTGAGCTTAAAACCATTCCCCCCGTCCTATCAGTGTCTACCCTTGTAAAAAGCTGATTCACCAACATTATAAGGGTTGCAAGAGTCATTGGACCTGACATGTGATCTTAAATTCCAGCACTTTAAAGATTGTTCACTGACACTTCAACCAAGCTACTTTTCAAAAAGTAAACAGGAACTAGCAGAAACTAAGGAACACTGAATGTTGTAGCCCAAAGTGGAGGAAACTGTGGAAGAATATGGAAGAACCATTATACAGCAGTTTAATACTTAAAGAAAACAATCCAGCAGAACACCTGGAAGCACACAGAGGGACTTGAAATTAAGAAAATACAAGACAGAATTATCCAGGTTCTAATGTGGCCTGGAGACAGTACTCACAGGTTTCAGACAGTATAGGAGAGTAACTACATGACCAAAATTGTTTTAAACTGCCAACATTAGCTGCACATCCTTACTGTTTGTGGCTTGGAAGTCACAAGTTGGTATTTCAAATAAACAAAGGTAAGGTTCACATGCAGCTGAGAACAGAAGACAACATCCTAATCATGGCAACAGCAAACAAGAAGGGGCTTTGTAGATATCTGCAGGTGTTCTCTGTCTCTGCAGGACAGACTGGTGACTAACGATGGAAATCCAGTTCTCTCAACCTAGAAGGGCAAATTCTCCTTCAAAATGCATTCCCAAAGCTGAGCACTGAAACCAAAAACATTTGGTAAGAGCTATTGCTAGCCTGAAGTAAACAGCTTTTCAGATGTTTGAAGCAAGTTAACAGATGATTAAACTGAGAGCAATTAGGCATCATTTCTATGTCTTTTAACATGTGTCTCTTGCCACCCATCTTGCCAACTGCAGGAGTGTCACTGAGCTGTAGAAGCTAAGCAAGAAAACTGAAAATATACTGCTCCTGTTTTGCCATAAGACTGCTAGCTACTGGATGACACAGAAACAGCTGCTAAATGGAACGCTTTGCAAGGCTGACCCTTTTCAGTTATCTTGCAGGCTTGAGATACGAAAGTGACCACATGGTAAGTAAACAGTGGTTTACTCTCATTTTATTTTTTTTAATGGGACTGGAAATGAGCACACATCCATCCACAGATGGCATATACATCGCTATAGTAATGCTCTTTCAAAGAATATGCACGTTTCTGAAAAAAAAGTTTGTTGGTGGTTGTTTTGATTTGTTTCCTTTTTATTTGTCTGAAGAAATAAAGTAGCTATGAGGGTCAGAAATGTTTCTGGGCTGAGTCCAATTCCTTTCCTGACTTTTTTTCCCATGACATTCTACCCAGGGTTGTTCAAACTGGAAATCAGTAGTTCTGTGGTTTACTCATACCAAAAAAAAAAAAAAAAAAAGGGAGCTCTGGTACTTTTTTAGCATATATTACTAAAAGGGTTCAAGAGTACCCTCCGTCATGTGGCTTTGGCTGTTCATAAACATTGCTCTGACCAGTGGGGGAAAATTTAGATATTTCTCAGAATGATTTGTTGCCTTCTCATGACAGTTGCAATTTCAGACTGGATTGGATCCAGTGGGAAAATGTTTAGACAGAATACTGCACCAAACAACACTCCTGAGAGCTGTGCCCGTGGTGAGCCTGTAACAGAAAGTAAGTTTATAGGAAGATATTAAACAAAAATACATCATGCTATGACTGCATGTTGCAGGGTAAAAGGCCCATTCATTGGGAGTAACACCCCAAAGGGACTTCAGGCAAGAAAAGCTGAGCGCCACACAAACACGAAGTCATTCTGTGGTCTGTGACACCAATCATTTGGTTCAGCTCTGTATAAATCATGTACAGTGACTGTAGTGAAAGAGATAACAAAAAGGAAAAATGAGGGACATGGGGAGACTAGAAAAGGCAGATATCTCATGCAAACCTTTCCCTCCATGACCCCTTAAATTTTGGGTTTCAGGAGCGCTCAGGAAATATTTAGCTAAAAAAAACTCCTTCAGCAGGCCATGCCAGCTCCGAGCACACAGAAAATGTCTGTGTGTAGCCAACAATATCCTTGCAATCAAAGGGAACCAGTGAAAGTGAGAAGATTCTTGCACAGAGGTCTGGAGGTTGCTCAATATGACTCAGCAATGTTGCAATGGGATATTTTTATATCCCTGGACAAGAAGGAACATACAAACAGTAGAAGCTCAATGGCTGCTTAAAAGAATTTAGTTAACCTACTTCAGTAACTAAATTATAGATTTGGCTTTTGAAGATCATTAATTACACGTGTAACATCCTTACCCTCCAGAACGTAGCATCTTTTGGAGTGACAGGGTACTGGAATGGGCTGCCCAGAGGGGTGGTGGACTCTCCTTCTCTGGAGATATTCAAAACCCATCTGGATTCTTTCCTGTATAATCCAATGTAGGCAACTGCTTTAGCAGAGTCTTGGACTGGGAGATCTCCAGAGGTCCCTTCCAACCCGTATGGTTCTATGATTCTGTTATCATGATTATGAATTTATTTCCAGAGCATCAAATAATTTTATTTTTTCTTTTTAAAGAAAAGCACATTTTTAAACAGGCTCACTCTTGAGGATTTGTTCATTACATCTTTGGAAACTGTAGTGGAAATGCTAAAGTCACAGCCTGAAGCACTGATTGAGCACCTGGTGGGAAGGCAGGGCCAACCCAGGGGAGCTCAGCTGCATGCAGTGCACCTGAGTGACTGGAAGGGATGGAGTCAAGATCCACCCTTCCCAGATCTCATTTAAGGGTCAGCAGTGGAGGTGAGGACATCTTCTGTTGGAGATCCCTACCTACCAGAGGCCTTCTAAAGGTAAGCAACTTTCTTTTTTTTTTCTTTTTTTTTTCCTCTTTCATTTCTCCACCCATGGCTGTTGCATTTTGTTTGCTGTAGCCAAAGGCTTTGCAGCCCTGCTACTATCATCCCATTATAGCATTATAGAAACAAACATCTGTTCAAAAATAAGAAGTGATGTTATTCATCCATTCAGGGCAGCACAGTCAAGGGTCTATATTATATAAACAGGGAACAATGAGGTGCAAATACATCACCCTTCAGTCCTCTATTTCCAATATGGCCAAACTGGATACTTACAGAAAACAAGCCAATGTATGTTCTTAGCTAATAGCTGGTAAAGCTTTAGGTACGACTGAAGCCCCAAAGTAAAGAGCAGACTAAAACACCAACCAATCTGAAGAATCTCATAAACAGCATGTATCTTGCCACTCAATAAAGAAATGTCTTTATCTTCTACAGGAAGACAAAAAGAAAAAAAAAATTGCTGTTAAATCTCAGAATCTATGAAAAAGGGAGGATTACATTGGAAAAAAATCTCTCTAGCCAGCAACGGCATCATTAAATTGTTCTAATCAAGAGAGCTTCAAGGTTGCCAAGAATCAGCTGCAAATCGTTATTCATGAAGTTATGGGTGTAATCTCACACTAACAGATTTGATAGGCCTCTGGAACTCACAGACCACAAATATTTAGGCGAATCTTGGGCTTCTGGAACAGAGTGAAAACAATCCGAACACAATATTGATTGCTGTGCTGTAACCAAAAGTTGTATTCATTCGTAACTGAAATGGAGCTTGAGGATGCATTAGTTCTATCAGGAGTGTGGGAAATGCACGTTTGGGAAAAAAAAAAAATGCACCTAAACAGTGGAAACAGGTCACTAGGAATTATAAAGGACACAGCATTGTATGTTCAGTTGCATGACACAAACCTACTCTTACAGGAGGTAAAATGTTGTAGAAGGTAACCAACTAAGAATCCACACAACCTCTCGTGATGTTTTTTGCCATGCAATACATCATTACAATCATCCATTACATGAATAGTATATACCACAGGCCTTATATCCTGTCACACCTTTGATATCTCTGCTATTAACCACCTTGAGCCATATCAGTAGGTATGTGAGGAATGTCAACATATTGTATCAACAAATGATGGTGTTTAATTGACAGGGCAACCTTCTTCCATTTTTAATAATGGTGGGTGCCATTCACACTGCAGCACACACCATGCTGCGTGCTGTTGCGATGCAAATTGTATTGGAACACCAACATGCAGAATTCTGATTGCTGGACCAGAAGGCAGCACAGCTACTTGCTGTTCACTACTGTGGAATGTAGTCCAAATAAGTACCAAAATTGATTATTATGTTAATCTTATACCTGACATTTGTTTGGACATATGGTGTATATACTACTCTTTTCACTCTCCCTTGCTTTAACATTTCATCATCTTCAATTTACATATATCATTGAAGTTTATATTTCAAGAACATATGTCTTCCTGGCCTTTGAAAATCACCAAGAAACACTTTACTCCCACAGTGCAGACCCACGTTGTCTGAAGTATATTTGCACGTTATATTAATAGAATTCAGAAGATTGCTCTACAAAATTCCTAAAAGAGAATCAGCCAAAGTTAGACTTGGCATCTGCACAAATCTCAGCTATTTTTTAGAATACTTTGACAACACTCATGTTATTGTCTCTCGGTTCAATTTTTCTGCTCATGTATTCCCCAAAGAAGGAAAGAGTGGTATTCCTGTTCTCTGAATAAGGACACATCTTTCTTCTTAGAGTGATTTCATTATTTATTTTTCCTTCTCCTTGAGCTGCTGGATCCCCTAACTCTTGTTCTTCCACACAAGGGCACAGAAGTCATCCTACTGCTACCAAGTCAAAGAAATTACAAAAAAATTTTACTGGTAGAGGAGACACGACTTTTCAATTCTTGTTTTTTCAGCTAGATGATGAAAAGAAAGTCTTCAGAGCTCACAGAAAGTCTGTTAACTATGTACAATTCAGTGACACGAAAGACCTGAGTTCAGTGCTGACATGAGCTGTGTTGCAGTGCACGCTCCCAACTCCACAGGGCACTATTCTGTCTCACGCATGCAGCTAGAGACAAAATAAATGTGAGGCATAACCAGAGTTATGCTCCTATAAAGCTGTCTCTGGAGAAACTCCGCAGTCATTAGAGAACATGTTCATCTTTCTCCATTTGATCTTTTCTGCAACATGCTTTTTGTATTACTCCTCAAGTTTTACTTCCATCTGGTATCAGCTTTTGATTAGAAACTTCTAAGTTGAACTTCAGCAGTTCAATGCAAAGAACTGAGCTGATTCCAAGCCATTTTTTTTTTCCCTGAAACATCTCGGTTCAGTTCTTTTTTTGTTGTATCCCTGCCTACACTGAAAATTGCATTCTTAGTAAATACTTTGCAACTCTTGCAAAGAGCAAAAATCCCTCATCTCTGCAAACAAAGGAGGGTTCTGTTACCCTAAAAGAAACAAACCTTACAAAAAAAAGAGGACACTGCTTCTAAAACATTTGCTACCCAAAGTGTCATGTCACTGTACAAACCCAGCCCAAACAAAACTCTTTAACACCCATGTAGTATTAAGAAGTAGACACTACTTTTCACTACAGCACTGGATCCAAGGGGGATATTTCCACCTAATGCATACGCTGACAGAGCAAAGGTACATCATTCCTGTACATTAAGTTATGCACTGCAAAACTGTTCCTTTGGAGAGAGGTCTGCAGTCATCTTGAGATTTCAACCCCACATCTCCTATGTGCACTCTTTGGTCAGTTCACATCTCTTTTCCTGCAGATTAGATAGGCATGCTAATTGACTGCATGTTCCCCTTCAAGATACTCCCAGAAGGCAAGACCAGTCATACCTACAATTATAGGGAAGCTAAATTGCTAGGTTTCTCAAGCAGGATACGATGCACACTTAAAATGCTGTTCAACAAAAGCTTCAGTCCACAGCTCATTGCAGCACCAACAAAATGACACCCAAATTACTGCTCAGAAAGAAAAGATACAAAATGTTCACTAATAAGCATAGTCTAGATGAGAAATCCATGTCCTTCCATGCACTGGACTGAGAGAAGCAGGCAATTTTCAGTTGTGTATCTAGGCTGTTGGATGGTGCATTTTCACCACTGGATCACAATTACAACTTCAAAGCAATAAAACAGCATATTGAGTCAGACCAAGGGCTGATCCGCATAATCACATTCAATTCTAAATCATCTGTGGGACTGTATTAAGTGATTCAGGGTGGTGAAAACAAGTTATTAGTTTTAGAAAGAGATAAAGCAACGAAGGTAATGATTCCTGCTAGCAAGCAAGCCACAGAGTGAAATAGGAGTGCTGCCATCCACTTTTCATGTATGAGGAAAGATGAAGAATGTCTTGCTGCAGATGCCAGTTCTGTTCCTTAGGATGCTATTGGGTTATGCCTGGAAACTGCTAATGAGTTTGGTGCAAAAACACTGGATGGGGCACATGACTTCTCCTCACTATGGGCGTATCAATCTAATTTATCTACTGAATTACCACTGCCTACAGCACACCTGTACAAACCTGATAACTTGAGTCCTTCCTCTTTGTTTGCCCAATGCTGTCTTTAAACTTTAAAATCACTCCCATTTAAAAGTTCCATTTGCTTTCAGAGGTTTTTCTTAATCACTGCTTTTAATGAAATAGGGGGATTCTTATCCCACAGGCCAAACTACACGGCTTGGGTCTGCCCACAGCCTAGAGGTAACTTCTGGCACCCTAAAGGTTAAGAATGCAGACAAACAGGTTCTCCTGCATACAGCTCCACACCATTTATGAGGTTATTACGATCTGACATATTTTATTACCCATGTGCTCTCAATTCTAATTACAACAGAACTGAAAAAACAAACAAACAAAAAAAAAAACAAAACAACCAACACCCTGCAAGACACTGCAGAAAGGCCAAAAGCTGAAAAAACACAAAGGATTCAAGTTATCAGGTTTGTACAGGTGTGCTGTAGGCAATGGTAACTCAGTAGACAGATTAGATTGATGTGTCTGTTTTGAAGAGTATTGATGTGCCCCATCCAGTGTTTTTGCACCAAACTCATTAGCAGTATCCAGGCATAACCCAATAGCATCCTAAGGAACAAAACTGGCATCTGCAGCAAAACATTCTTCATCTTTCCTCGTACATGGAAAATGGATGGCAGCATTCCTATTTCTCTTTGTGACTTGCTTGTTAGCAGGAATCAGATCAAAAACACATCTTGCATATGAATGGAATTCAGTGAGATCGGACGTGGCTCGTGGATCCTGTGAGGGCTTGTTCTGCAGCCCTCAGTCACTCCAGCAGAGCTTTCTCCCCTGCACAGTTTTTCTTCGCTACAGAAATGCCATGTATGCATGTCAGACGATCAAGCAATGTGGCCAACCTCAAGCTGCTAGGCAGAGGAAAAACTCGGACTCTGACTTGATATTCATGAGACCCAAGTACAAGAAAGCCAAAAAGGATAAGCTAGCAATAATTTTTTCAGAAGCTTTTCCCAACTCTGAATTATTTAACCAAACAATGGCAAAATGGCAGCCAACTAACAACGAGTTTGCCAACATAGGCAACTTAAGCGGCTCCCGCTACGACTCTTGCATCCTTCTCTGATAAAAAAATCACATTTTCATGTTGGTGTGTGATGCTAGGCTTAAACTAGATGGAAAAGATTGAAGACCAAGGAGAGAGAACCAGGCCCAACCTCTGTGGGGAAGACCCCAGGCCTTGCAATATGGCAGCAGCAGTCACACGAGGCTGCTGCTGGCCCATAAGTTTCTCCAGCAGACCTATGCTATGAGATGATCCCACCACCCCCCAACTCCTGGCAGGTGCTGCTCATGACCTGTCTACCACAGCCCTCAATCAAATCAGATGGGAAATAAACACCCTCTGAACTGTCCCAAGGCCCTGCTTGACTTGTGAAGATGATTTTTGTAACTGCTGCTTCAGCACTGCTGCTCTGGTGCTCCTGCACCATGATGGTGGGAACTGGGAGCCTTTCAGCAGCAGGAAACCTGCATGAGCTGAGAGGGGTGTTCAGTGGGAACCTATGAGAACAGGGGATCCACATCTGGCTGAGGATGAAGATGCAGTAGATCCATACACTGAAGAACAAATGAAATTACTGAGGGAGGAGTGTAAGGAATAAAGGAGAGGAACCAGACTGGGAGAGAGACAGAGCAGGAACATCACAGTGATGGCAGAGCTGAGGGAGCTTGAAATTAAGGTATGAAAGATAGGAGGATGAGGTATGAAAGGACAGAGGCTAGAGGTTGTTTGTGAGACAGGAAAAGATCCCTAGATCAGCCAGCAGTTGCTGTACTACAGGGTGTGTGCATTTAGCAGATATTTCACAGTTGATATAAAGGAGAGGTGACTGATGCATCAGGTCTCAGTCCTTTGTATGAAACCTGACTCACCAGGAGGCCTGTAATTGCTCAAAATCTCTTATCCCTCGCAGCTTGTAGCTTCACTTCACTGGCAACTGGGAGTGAAGATGCTGGGGATTAGATTTCAGCTGCGTCTGCTGTCAAGGCATAAGGAGAACTGTTTGAAACCCAGCCAGATCAGTACTGCTTGCTCTGTGGACAGCTGCCAATTTTCATGCAAAGTATGTTCGACACGTACATTACCATCATTTGCTTGAAATGAATTTGTAGTTCTGCTGTGCAGCTACATCTGGAGCCAGTGGGATGCACAAGGCACAGAGAATGCACAGGGAGTGGCTGTGCTGTGGGTCCAAGGCTCCAAAACTGCAACCCCAAAATGGAGGAGGGGGCTCAGATGGGGAGGCTTTGATCTGAGAGAGTTGTAAACCCGCTCTGAATATCCGCTATGTAAATAAAACTGCAGGCAGTGCACAGGTTAACGTGGGAGGGAGAAGGAGCTGCAAATGGGGAAGGTAAATACAAGATCTTAATCTGCTAAAGCTTTATCAGCACCTGTGCACGCTCCTGTCAAGTTAGAAGCCATTGCCCACAGTGCTGTTCTGTGATACGGATTGTCCATACATACAGAATCACACTGTATGTGCTTTATTAAAGCCATGCCATTTTCTGAAAGCATCTCTTGTTCTAGAAAACAAAGAAAACATCAGGCAACACAGAACCTACAAAACGTGAACACTGATTACTCAAAATATATTTTTAATGAGGCCGCATCTATAAATTAAGAGCTGACCCATTTGCTCAGAACACTTACGTCTTAAGTTTTGGTCTCTCAATGAGAGCTCATGGTGCCAATAAGAAAAGATTACATATGGCAATGTACACCAAATCCCCCACAGGACGCTATGGGGGAACATCACTTGTTGTTCTACCAACACAGTGCCTAGAAATCCAACTCATTCCCATGCTGAATTCTGTCTGCTGCTGCTCCTGTGTAAGCATTCTGCTGTTCTGGCCTTTAATTAATTAGTTTGGAAGGAACAGCTCAAGTGCCCTCTAGTGTAGCTTCAGAATACCTTAATCCATGCCCCTCTCACTTTGTGAGGCTCAATTAGAGCCTGGAACATTTGCACAGGTCCATGCAGTGTGTCACATTAGCCACTGTGAGCAACTTGAATGAATGGTGATTGACTGTGATTTTTTTTTTCTGGAAAGCTGCTGAGTGGCAGCTATGACTGGTTTTATAGGCAGTTATCTGCTTTATTCCTGAAATGCACAACAGCGATGTTCATTATAGGCTTCTGATCTTTTCTTCATTCTGTTTATCAATTAATGCTGTTGCTGGGTTTAGTGTTCTTCATATAGACCTTAACGGGTTTACAATATCACAATCCTAGAAAAAAAAGCATAGTCCTACTTACTTTTTTCAGTATTTTTGTCTTTCCAAATATGTGATTTATATTTATTGAAGCATCTCACAGAGTAGTGAAATTCTCAGAACTGACTTGAAAGAAATGCTCCATATACAAACATGCATTCTGGTCATAGCAATGGTCAATCTACGTTTTTGGTAGCTGACAGTAAATGCTTAAAGAAACAGCATAAGAATGCAAGTATAAGAATAGGTGGAGTACTTTCCTAGCATCTGGAACCTAGTGATGTTTGTTTTAAAAAGTGAAACGGGAGAAAAAAATTAAAGTGAGAATAGAGGAAATAAAGGACAGCTATCCAGCTGTGGAATGATTTATGTGGAAAAATCCTGCAGTTTGGCTCATCCTTACACAAACAAACTTAAACGTTGGAACTGAGTCTCAAATTCTTCCCTCCAGTTCACAAGATGGTAACAAAACCCCGATACCTTTTCCCCTGGTTTTGCTAACCACGTATTCCTATTCCACTTTCAATGCCTTTTTCTATTACTTCTAAGACCTGGGAAAATCCCAGAATCTATTTAAAATTATGGCAACTTTCCAATCAGAAGTAGCAGCTGTAGCTGGGACCAGCAGCTCTCCCTTTCAGAAATTGTATTCTGTTGTACAAATACAGTACCTCAGTATATCATCAATGCATTTCCTCTCTGCTTCGTATCTTCATTCCTTATCCTTTCATACTTTTCCCTGCAGTGCTGCACACACTCACTTTTAACGTAGTGTGTGTGCCCACATGCTAACGTGTCCTTTGCAGCACTGTTTTCCCCTTACATCATTGTGTAGCTCTCTAAAGAACACATTCTTGCCCACCCTGTAGTCCTTTCAAGTTCAGAAACAAGAGAATCTCCACACCAAAAGAATTTTGACTATCATTAAAGGTCATCTAGTGACTAATTATGAAAAACACCAATTTAGACATGATGACTGTTTGCAGAACGTCTGTTCTGATAACTGCTGGTCTTTTGAGGAACAGCCCAGCTATCCCACAGCCAGTGAGGGAAATCCATTGCGACTGAGTAATGTTCATAAAAGCAGGCTAGACTTTTTCTTTTTTAAAACATTTCCTTCATCAAAATGAACTTCAGCTGCTGGGTTTTGTTTACATGACTGTTATTCATAATGGCTTTCTCTGGTACGTTCTTATTCACCTATATACCTAAAATAAGTGTAAATTGTGACATTTTCAAGCCAGAACAGAAGAGCAGTGCCCAAGAAGGCACATAAAAGGAAAAGCAAATTAGATGATATCATGTGTGGAATAAGGATGCACAGGAGATAGGACCAACTTAGCAAAGTATATCCCAGTGCATCAGTGATTTTCCACACTGCAAAAGTTTTAATTTAATAAAACCCAGTGAAGTATTGTATACTTTTGGAAGTGGAATCATTACCAGTATGCAGCCTGTAGAACACATTAAATAGCAGAGAAATAGCATTAAGAACGAATAAAGTCATTTACGGTAAACCTTTTGGACTGAAGATTCCTTGTAATGGAAACCATGCCTTCTTTTAGACACCCTGTGTCCAGATATTCCTCTGATGTAACACAGGCAGAGTTTTTGTATGCCAAGAGAAAAATAACATTACTATAATGAGAACACCCAAGCAGCTTCGTGGTCCCTCAGATATAACACTAATCAAATGCTACTAATAGTGCAGCTTTCCAACTCCAGAATATTGTCTATGTGCTCTAGAGGCAATAAAGAATGAAGCTTGTCACTAGAATATTAAGAAAAATAACAATGCCAGACATCTTCATCTCCTTTGTTGTTTTTTTTTTTTTCTATTTATCCAAGGAAAGTAACAACATTGCATTCTTTATGACAGTAAAGAACACGTGTCCAGATATCCATCTGCCCTGGCTATTTCTCAGTGATGCTGAGCACCGTGTACAAATCGCACATTATCTTCTGTTGCTGTAACTATTTGGCAAAATCAAAAAGGAAATGTCTGTACCTCCACCAGCTGCTATGTTAAAGCAGTTCTAGGGAGGCAGACACTTCTAAGGATTTCTCATGCTTACTCAGTTACTTCATCCACGGATATAATGAGATGCAAGCCCTGCAAGTATTAGTCAGTCCCTGCAGTTTATGGTCTTCATCTTCTGGATGGAATAATTGTTCTGCTGGAATAATTATGCCATCTGGAGGTAGGTCTGGACAGAATTCAGAGGCTGTTGGTGGGAACGTGCCCAGCAGGACGTCGCTCCTTCACTTCCTAGGAGCAGATCCAACTCGCAGACCTCACTGGTGGGACTGTTAGTTCTCATCAGCCTACAAATCACCACTCTCTTTTTTGTCAATAAACCAAAGCACAGAAAATATGCGGCCCTGATTTCACCACTCAATTCTCCCGTTTCACATTCCAGTCAGGATGCATTTTTGAAGGACCACAGAAATGTGCAGTTTAAAACCTGTCTAGTAAACTTCCTTGATCCTGAGGCACAGGCTTAGAATTTAAGTCACTTTCTTTTTTTTTTGTTCTTGTTGCCTTTTGGAACAGTTTCATTTTCCTACTTGGCTCAAAGCATCTCAAATCCAGACAGCAGCAACAACACGTTGTATCCTGCGGTGCAAGTTGTGAGCTGGGGCCTTTGGGATCTCTGTGCTGACCGCATGAAATTCCAGGCAGTTACCCCATTCCTGGAAGGGCTGGAAATACTTGCAGTACCTCACAGTACCACAGATTCCTGCTGTTGAGCACAGGAACCCTGTGACTTTCCAGGCAAAGAGCAGAACTGCGCAGCTTCCTTTAGGTCATCACACACAGCACAGGGATTAGCAGAGCTTTCTCTAACAGACACTGCTAGGCCATTGTGAAATAAAACATAGAATCATAGAATCACTGAATTGCTCAGGTTGGAAAAAATCACATCCCTGAGCAGCACATCCAGGCGGCTTTTAAACACATCCAGGGGTGGTGACTCCACCACCTCCCTGTGCAGCCCATTCCAGTGCTTAACAACCCTTTCTCTAAAGAAGTTTTTCCTGATATCCCACCTAAACCTCCCCTGGTGCAACTTGAGGCCATTTCCCCTCGTCCTGTCACCAGTGAGAAGAGACCAGCCCCGCTCTGCTGCAATCAGGTATTGGAAGAGAGCAGTAATGTCTCCCCTCAGCCTCCTCTTCCCCAGACCAAACAGCCCCAGCTCCTTCAGTCTCTCCTCACAGGCCACATTCTCCAAGCCCTTCCCCAGCCTCGCTGCCCTTCTCTGGACCTGCTCCACCACCTCCATGTCCCTTCTGTACTGAGTGCCCCAGCACTCGAGGTGAGGCCTCACCAGTGCTGAGTACCGGGGCAGGATTACAAACCCCTCCTTTCTTTTGTATTAGATTACAATTCCCTAAAGAGAGGAACAGATTTGCCTGAAATGTGAAGGCTGCACAGCGCAAGACTGAGCTAGAAAATGTTCTCATGAACTTGTAATTATTCGTGAGGTCCCTGCAGCAGCCCAGTCTCTCCAGGAAACCTCCAGTTTCATGCTGGGCTTCAGTCTGGTTGTGCTACAGTCCTCGCGGTCGTGATCCCAGAATAAACAAACATGCAACAGCCAGAAGCTCCAGAACAGCCCTTTCATGGGTCACTGGGCATTGGGACAAAAGCACTGACTGCACCTCGAGGCATTCGGACTGCAAAAATGAGAGTTGTAACATCAGTCCTTAGCACTGAGAAGGCTTTGCAGACTGAAGTGTCACAGCAGCTCCCGAGGCAAAGCAAGTAAATAGACACATATAGATCTGTGGAAGGAAGGAGCGGGCTGTGTGCTCAGCTGGGGAAGGCTGGGAAAGTGCAGCTTCTGATCTCTACAGCCCAGAGAGCCATTCCTGAGCTGCATTCTGAGACAGACGCAGAGTTGCCAGGCCCAGTGTTACTCAGGGGAATGGAAATGGTGAGATAGATGGCAATGGGATGATGCAAGCTTCAGTGTCCCTGTCAGAATGGGAGACCAATATGGTGTCTGGGCTGTTTCCTTGGAGTTTGAAGTCAGATGAAAACGACATTCCATGAAAACGACACATTTAGCTAAGGGGAAAAAAATATGAAGAGAACCTCTCTTCATTTCTTGTCCTATGCTTCTCTGAAGGGTTATTTTGGGCCCTGAATGAGGACTTAGAGGCAAGCATGAATAAAAAGAGAGAAAGAACGACACTGTGCAGAGATAAGAAGCACAAATATGAAAGTTTTGCAGTTCCTAAATCACAAAATGGGTTTGTAAAACACTTAAGGAAGATTTCAGCACTAGAAATAACAGCATTGTGCCTTCCTAATCTCTCGAAGGTTAATAGCTTAGGAAAGAACAGTTAGGAAAACAATGAAGCAGAGCAAGAGTAGGTCAGACCTGGAAGAAGAAAATGAAGAAAACTCAAGCCTGTAGGGAAACATTTTGAATGTTTTAATTCTAAAGTCAGCTTAGAGATTATCTTTACAGGATTAAAATCTCTGACTTTGTTGTAATAAATGAATTTAAACAGAACTTGCTCAAGCGAGGATGGTTTCCTATCTGTCATTACAAATAAAAGTGATATCAGATGTTTAGCAGTAGCTCAGTATCTACTGCTACAGCTGGATAACACTTCTTTCCCAGCATGCTCTGTAATGAGAAAATAACCAAAAACAAATGGTTTTTGTCTGAGGATTTGCATAATTGTAAAACGAAGTGCAAAGAAATGCCCATGCTAGAAAGCTGTTGCAAATACTCATATGCTTATTGCACCTAAGATACACTGTGTGAAAAGAAGGAAGGGAGAAGACACTTGGTAATAGGAGGCTATGCATAAAGCAAAGGCTGAGTGAGAAGCAGTGCATGGATTTTGAAGCTGGGCATGTTCAGGATGGAAATAAAATGCCAATCTTCACAGCCAATGTGAAATAATTTTGTGGGTTGTCTGAGCTGGAACAGGCTGCCCAGGGAGGTGGTGGAGTCTCCTGCTCTGGAGATGTTCAAGACCTGCCTGGATGCCGACCTGTGCAACCTGGTGTAGGGAACCTGCTTTGGCAGGGGGTTGGACTCGATGAGCTCTGGAGGTCCCTTCCAACCCCTACAATTCTGTGATTCTGTGATTCACAATTTGATAACCCTGTTCACAGGAATATTATGAGATACCTTTTCTTTTTTCCCCTAAAATGATATTGATTTGTGCCATAATGCCCTGTGAAATAACACATTAGCCACTTGGTCAAAAATCACTAGGTAGGCAGAAATAGAAAAGGTGATATTAATAAATTTCGAGGCAGCACAGACACTGATGACCAGGAAAAAAAAAAAAAAAAAAAAAAAAAAAAAAGCAGAGATCATTAAGTAGGATGACAGATATTGGTAATTTAGGGCAAGAAACATGTTGGATGTGAGATAGAAATCTACATACCTGAAGTAAGGCAGCCTTCCAAGTCGGTACAGCAGTACTGATATTGTGGGAGCATCAGAATGGCAGCATTTCAGATCAGATGTCCTTTCTTTTTTGCTTTCTGCCGGGCTTTTTAATTTCTCCTTTCCTTTGTTTTCATTTCCTCGTTTGCAAAGTGCTGAGGCTTCTGTGACTTAGCTCTCGGCGCTGCTGCCTGGCATTGCAAGAACCGGCTGCTTCGACCACACAGGAATTGACAGAAGAGGGTGCTGCAGCATTGCAAAATGGAATAAGGAGAGGCATACAGCTCTGCGAGTCCTGAGCATCGATTTCTGAGGAGCAGATTGCAAAGAGACAGTTGGTTTCAGTTCTGTGTTGTGACTGTGGTTCAGCTGCCATGCCGTACCCTGAGGTCCCATCCTGGAAGGGCTGCGGGGTCTGGGGCTGAGCTGGAAAAGCAGTGATGTTGGAGTTCCAGTAGGAACTGACCGTGTGCCCACTTGATGGAGAAATCATCAACATGGAAGCTTGGGGAAAAAGGGCAAGATGTATATGCCACACACTCCTTGCCATTAAGTCTATGAGTAATTTGTCTTATCTTCATTTGTACTTTCTGTAGAGTGAATTGTGTAGAGTGAATTTAATCTTGATTAAATCGGTCTTGTGCTTCATGTTTTACAGTGGTAATTAAGGTAACACACGCTAAATCTAGTCAGGAAACAACACACATCAGCTCTGTCCTCCAAAATAAAGGGATCCTGTCCTCCCAGCTCCTCTTATGTATTCAGCTGGATTCTCTCTTGGCTCTCTTGAATCTGAACTCACAATGAGCTCCAGTTTCTTGAAAGAAAGAGGGAAGGGAAGGGAAGGGAAGGGAAGGGAAGGGAAGGGAAGGGAAGGGAAGGGAAGGGAAGGGAAGGGAAGGGAAGGGAAGAGAAATAATCTTCACAGCTCTCAGCTCCCTCCTGTGAACTTTTAGGAACAGACTTTGCTGGATCCAGATGTTGAGGAGCCTAAAATTCCTGCCCAGAGCTCTATGAGAAATTGTGGAATTCAAAATGAAAGTTTATGAAAGATGATCTTTTGAACTGCTTTGAGGAAGGAGATTCACTCTGTGCTTCTTCCTATGAGAATTTGGGGGTGAAGAGGCTGGGTGAGGGGAGTGGGTCCAATCCTGAAGCTCACAAGCATTTTCTGCATGGGGAGTGCGGCCCATTTGCCATACAAGGCCTCCAGGAACAGCGTTTAGAGAAGAACATTGAATAAGCAGTTAAATAATCGTTTCTGAAACATTTTTGAGAAGAATTGCAAAAGGCTGCACTCTGCTCCTAAACTATTTGGGAAAACAAGCATGAAAATTAGTTGAGAAGCCCAATGTATGACTTGTTAAAAAAAACTATTTTTCCCTCACGAGACAGTGCAGAACTGTTCCTTCTTTTAGATTTTTTCTTACATTTTCAAAGATGAGGAGATGATGAGCTGCCATTATTTTGTCTCTTCAAATGGATTCCTAGGCGACAATTTAGAAGGGGTGCAATGGGCCCTTTAGGTCAGTGCCCAGAAAGCAGCTTGAAAGTTCCCTTAAAGCAACAACAGAAGATATTTCATTGCTAATGGAGCAAGAGATGCTTCATAAAGATGAGCAGTTGCAATGAAAATAAACCGTTCGGGGTGGTTTAAACAAACAAACAAAGCAAAACAAAACCTGGCAGGCTTTTTTATAGCAGCAGAAAACAAAGTGGGCAAAAACAGAAACCACCCCCCAACGTCCTTTGGGATAATTGGATCCAAGGTTAGTGTAATTGCACTTAAAACAACAAAACCCAAGCATCTTTCTTATGCTTTTTTGCACTGTTTCCTTGTATACCTTGAGAGAAACTGACTCTGAAACACAAAAGTGGACGAGTACAACTCTGCCATTACTTCAGTACAGCACAAAGCAGGAAATGACTGCTTTATTCGTTGAGCACTGTCAGGAAATGCCCAACATAGAAACCGCACTTCTAAGACACTGTGCCTTCCATCAAAGGGCTGCAGGCAGCTTCAAAGCAACTTCCTAAGCTGTAGAAAACAGTCAGAGAGGGAGGTGCTATGGGTTGGGGAACAGTGAGCATTTCTGGTTGAATTGTGAGGAGAAAAGTGGAAGTGTGAGTGAGTGGAAAATAAGCTTGAAGGGGCCGCAGTTGATGAGTGTGAGGGCAAAACATAGAATGACAGAATCACAGAACGGACAGGGTTGGAAGGGACCTCGAGGATCACAAAGCTCCAGCCCCCTGCCACACACAGGGCCACCAACCTCCCCATTTCATACCAAGCCCAGGCTGCCCAGGGCCCCATCCAACCTGGCCTTGAACACCTCCAGGGATGCACGGGGCATCACAGCCTCTCTGGGCAGCTGTTCCACCACCTCACCACTCTCATAGCAAAGAACTTCCCCTGGCATCCAACCTCAATCTTCTCTCCCTCAACTTCAAACCATTTCCCCTCGTCCTGCTGTTATCTCCCCTTTCCAAGAGTTGATTCCCCTCCTGTTTGTAGGCTCCCTTTAGGTACTGCAGGCTGCAATGAGGTCACCCCGCAGCCTTCTTTTCTCCAGGCTGAACAAGCCCAGCTCCCTTAACCTGTCTTTTTGGGGAGGTGCTGCAGCCCCCTGATCATCTCTGTGGCTCCTCTGGACCCTCTCCAACAGCTCCCTGTCTTTCTTGTATTGGGGGCTCCAGTCGTGGACGCAGCACTGCAGATGGGGCCTCACAAGAGCAGAGTTCCTTAGAGCCCAAGCTACGCTTGGCTTCATCCCATGGCCGCGCGGGGGCGGCCCCGGCCCGCAGGGAGCGGATTGCGCTGCGCCCCGCACCTGCCGCCCCGCCCCGCCCGCTGCCCGCCCCGCGGAGGCGCTGCCGAGTCGGGCCGGGCCGCCTGGGGAGCGGAGCCGCCGCCGGAGCTGCGTCCGCTATGGGGACGGAGTACGCGCGGATGCGCTGCATCAAAATCTTGCTGTTCATCTTCAATCTGAGCTTCTGGGTGAGCGCCGGGCTGCGGGCGGAGTGGGAAGGGCGGAACAGCGGCACCTGCGGGACGCGGGCTGGGCGGGGGGCTGCGGAGGGCACGGCCGGATCAGCGACCCCGGCTGCGGCGTGCTGCCGGACACCGGCCGTCCCGTCGCCCTGCCGTAGCCCGTAGGGCTGTCCTGCATCGCAGGAGGAGGTCCGCGAGTCCCCCTGTGCGGTGGGCTGAGTTTACACCGAGAGAGCGGCGTGCTTCTGCTCTGCCGTTTCGTGAAGATGCGTCTCGTCCTGGGAAAACTTGATGGAGGAGAGCATTGCTGAGAAGAGATAACATCTTGTTTTCAATGGTAACTTGAAATAGCGACCATCTCCACAGCAAACATAACTTTGCAAACTGCAGAGGCCGTGTGAGATTCTCCCAGCATCCCCTGCAGCTTCTTGCAGTGCTTATCCACAGTACGAGGAGCTACGAGATCTGGTTTAGTGGCTTGTGGTAGCAATGGTAATGGGAGGACGGTTGGACTAGATGATCTTGTAGGTCCTTTCCAACCTTGTGATTCTATGATTCTGAATCTATGATGCTTTCTCATGATATCCTTTCAAATGGCGAAGAATAGCACTCACTGCAACACCCTGAAGAGATCAGGGAATGCCTTTCTCCTATCGTAACAGATTTTCTCTATGCTCACAGTTTCATAGCACAATTTATTTCAAGTTATCTTTTCTCCCCATGTTGCATTTTCTCTTCCCATAGTTTTCCAGTTTCACATTTAGAAACAAAGCTTTTTAAAGCATCTTTTTCTTGCTTTCTGATTTGCTGGGGAGAAAAAAAGGTCACATAATAATCCTGTTCAGCCTCTCTGGAGCAACCAGCTTTGAGATTTTGTCTCCTTTAAACACATTATACTAAATGCTTTTGCTTCTTGGTGACAGCTCTGCAAGCCCTGGGTACACAGTGCTGCTGTGCTCTGGGAGCAGAATTATGTTGCTCAGCTGCAGCTGCAAGTTAGTGAGAGAAGGACAAAGCTTTGTCACAAGAGTGACAATTACTTGTGTTTTGTTATCTGTCTTTTCACTGAGATGGAAGAAAGCAGCTCCTCAGCTGGACTGGGGCGTTCCTTTCAAACACTTCCAGACTGTCACAGGCACTCATGGCCTGGATGGACAAGAGGGTCTGTGCTGCCCAGCAGTTCACAGGCTGAGCCCACTCTGTAAGCAGGGGAGGTACAAACACCAGCGCTGGTACTCTGCGGTGTGACTTATTTCATTCTTCACCTTCTCAGAGAGAAGTGTTAATTCCAAGCTATGTTTGCCTGCCTTCTTTGCTTTCTTAGAGTGCTAGCTGAATCATAGTGCCACGCAATGCAAGATAGAAGCAAAAGGCACCAAGTGCACTGGGGTTGGTCAGCTGCAGGTGTTTGGTGACTTTGTTCAGGCTGGGTGGTTGCTGGAGACCTGAGCCCTAAGCCTCCATCAGTAGAGTAGGAGAACATTCATAGAATCCTAGAATATCCCAGCTTGGCAAGATTGAGTCTACAGAAGGATGGCTCCAGTTCCAAACCCTATGTCTGAGGGTGTCCAAATGCTCCTTGAAGGCCAGCAGCTTGGGGCCATAATCAGTGCCCTAAGGTGACCTGCTCTATGCCCAGCCATCCTCTGGTGCAGAACATTGGCACCCAGCATGGTGCAGCTCCATGCCGTCCCCTTGGTACTGTCATTTTTCACCAGAGGGCAGAGATTCCTCCCCTGTGAGGAAGCTGTATGCTGCCATGAAGTGGCTGTGGGCCGCCATGAGGCCTCCCCTCACACTCCTTTTCTCCGGAGAGAACAGACAAGGAGACATCATCCACCACTCACACATCTTGCCCTCCAGACCCTTCACCATCTTCATAGCCCTCCTTTGGGTGCTTTCTACACAGAACTGTGCCAGGTCCTTGTGGCCTGAGGCACTGCCTAGAGGTGTTTCCCCTCTGCTGATGTTCCTTGGCACTCCTGTTTGATCTTGCCATTTGCACTAAAAGTAATGTTTCCCTGAATTTGGTAGCCTCTCATGCTTCTTTGTTAATCATTTATACGATCTGAGGTATTGTGTACTGTAATAAGCCGTTCACCTCCAAATTCTGATAGGGAGTCCCATAGGAAAAATGCCCTGCCAGAATTGGTCCAGAGACACTTAACTTTAGCACATGTTGAAGAACAACGCTAGCCTTTATTTCTGGTAAGCCTCTAAACAGAATCTTCTCACAACTCGGCAGCAGCAGTAATTCTGAAATGACTGAAAGTTTTCCTCTTGTTTGGTATGATGATGGAGGTCCAGCTGGTCTCTTCTTACTGTCACATATCTTGTGACCCTGGAGCTGGACCTGTGATGCCTTCATGGAAAGGGGGATCTCTTAGCACAAAAGGCTGTTAATTTGCCCTAAAACAGGTAAGAGGATTAAAAAATGTCAATTAATGTACTTCTTTCTGTTTGGTTTGTGTCATGCCAGCAGCGCTCCCACAGATCATGCTTTTCCCACAGCAGCAGCATCTTGGCTCCAGGCTGAGGCCGTGAGTGGCCTGCTGCCTGCAGTATGGCTACAGTGCAGTGGTTGGTCTTCTGGTAGGTAGGAAGGAAAGCAGTGCTTCCCATTGGATTTGCATCCTGTCTGTTCTCATGGATGCTCACACCCTCACCTCTCTGGCCCTTTTGTTCCCCTGTTCCTTGTCTATCACAATTCAAGCCAAATTGTAATGTCTGGAGGAGCTTATGTTCAAGGTTTGAAAGTCACTGGTAAGTTAAGAGGCACCAGAGCTGAGGAGCTGGAAGAACAAAGTGCATTGCACTGTGATAGGAGTTCACCGTTATCAAATACTAGCAAGAGCTTCCTGAGTTTTTGACGGTGTAATGTTGAGCTTTCGGATTTCAAGAAAGTGTAAAATGCCACAGACACTTTCTTTATGTTCTCCAGCCAGTTGTTATTGAAGTATTGACTAATCTGTGTGTTTTCCAGCTGGCAGGATTGGCTGTCATTGCCTTTGGTCTGTGGCTGCGGTTTGGTGGGGCTATGGCAGAGTTTGCTTCAGACAAAAGGTCTCCAGAGTATTTCTTCATAGGTAAGTTGTGATGACAGCAGCCAATAGCCTTGGCTTCATTCTTAGGGCATGGGAAATAGCTCAGTATTTGAATTATGCAAAGGCCAACAATACCTGAACCAAACTGCACAAAACCGGGTGTTCTGGTGCTGTGTCTTGTGAGTGATGGCCTTCACCCCCTCTCTCCTTGTTATCAGTTTCCTTAGGCCTAACTGAAAAGCCTTTCTCGATTCCCTTAGGTCTAACTGAACTCTTCTCTCAGACTTGATCCACTTCCCACATATCCTAAGTGAATTGTGCTTATACTGTTGCAGTAGTAATTGAGATGGGTCAGAGACTCCTGCAACACAGAGCTCACCAATATATCCTTCCATAGTTTTCTGTGCAGCTTCTAACCAGAAAAGCAACGGTGTCATTTCTGAATGCCTCTGGCACCAGCAGAGGAAAAAGAAAGGCTTCTGCTCACCAGTCCTCCCTGTGTCTGTAAGCAGAGGCCTTCAGTGTGATTTTAAGTATCAGAGCAAATCCTTCTACAGCTGAAAACTGCATGATGCTCGGTCATCTCAAGAGCTGTTCATCTAAGCGAGGCAGGAAGCAACAAGTTCCCCAAGTCCACACAATTGGTTTTGGTCACTTCTAATTTTAGGCATTTAACAATTGTTTTTTTTTCTCCCTAGTTATGTTTTTGGGAAACACCACTTGTGTGTTTCTATAGAAGTGTTTACAAGAGCAGCTGTCCACGATGGCCAGCAACTGCATTTCTTCATCCACTGGCAGTTGCAACTTGCCTTTACATTAGAAGGGAGAGGGGTTTTTTTTGTTTTAATGTTTCACCCCTTGAGTTAGACTGAGCCAATACAATCCAATTTGTACAGTTATTTTTGCCATCTGAAAATGCCAGGTGAATGAATACCTGTTCAGCCATCAGTCCATCCTGGCACAGTGTCCAGGAGCTGACTTGACCCAGCATGTCAAGTTACAGTCAGTTGCCCATCACGGGAATATTGACTGGACTGTGCAGTTACTTTAGATACACCCATTTTCTTAACAAAGACCACCACCCCGATACACCATAGTCTTAAGTCAAAGCTTTTTTGATATATGCATGGAACAAGGCCAGAACACAGAGCTGACTGTACAGCACTGAGGGAATAAATGGGTTGAGTGTTATGTCCAGCAAAGCTTTCGCTGGAGTTTGGGAGGCTGAATAAAACCATTCAGATGGAAATGTGACTGGGATCTGAGGGATGCTGCAAAGTGCTCTGTAGCATCTCCACTGACACAGAGAACCACGAAGTATCATTTACTTTTTCTCTTACATCTGTGTCAGCAGCACATTGAACCATTACCTTTATTTCCAGATCCAGTTTATATCTGCTGAATTTCCTGTGCCGTATCTTGAAACTCTCCCCTGCCTTACCCACTTATATTTGATCCTGGAGCTTCAACAAGACACAGGGAAGGTTCTGTCCTTCAAATTAACTACTGTTGGTTTGTTAGAAGCCAGAAAGTAAAAGCTGTAGAGAAAACAAGTCCTAGCTTTGCAGAGTAATGCTGTGTAAACAAGATTTTCTTTGGTGGCAATCTCTGACAGATTTAATCTGCTTCAGTCCTCAGTAAGAACTGCAAAAGCTATTGAGAATTGTTCATTTTAGGAAGTCCTGGGGAATGTTGCTGTAAAAGTCTAGTCGTGCTCTGTGACATTCAACTACTGGGCTGATTGTCACGTGTATTTGTAGAGCTGTATGCTGTAATGTGTAACAGCTAGCAGAGGAAGTGATAAGGAACAGGACATAAATATATTGAGAGTTCTTTTTAACCTGTACTTTTGGCTGAACTCTAGGGCAAGGTTTTGACCCTTTTTTGTAATAGACAGACTTGAGCAAGTCTGATAAAGAAAAAAAAATAATGATCTGCTTCCCACTCTCATAACAAATCATATTAAATGCTGTTATGACTTCTGAGCATCTGAGGGGTCAGCCAGTCAGAAATCTGAGCATGTTAACAGTCTGTGACTAAGGCAACGGTAAAAGAATGGTGATAAATTCAGTACCCGTGTTTTAGGCAGCAAGCATGGCTGCAATCAGTGGTCATGCTTGAGTGCTTTAGCACTCATTTTCAGCTCTAAGTCCCTCGAACGTTTGTGCATTCAACACATCTTATGGTGTTTCTAGGAGTACTGTTTATTTGGCTGTGTGCATTTGCTCAGTAACACGCAGTCTGGGCGACAGCCCGAACTCTGCATAGCAATTCTTAATATGGAATTCTGTGCAGTCCACAAGAAGCAGCTGCCCAGAGGGCTGAAGGAGAAAGCAGATTGTCAGCGTGACCTGGAGATATGAGCATACAGCTGTGTATCTAAGAACAATTTACTTAGCTCTACACTGATTGCTCTTGTGACAACTCACCCTCTGTGATCAGATCAGCTCCGTGTCAGTGCTTGGAACAACACTGCAGTTGCATTTAGATGTTTGTAGGCTGAAACACTGCCTGGAATCACCATCTTGTGGGCAACGTCTCCTTTTCTTGCTTTCAAAGAGCAGCATATTCTGTTGGCTTTTAATTATTTGTTCCTTTTTTGTGTGTATTTTTTGTTTTTTTTTTAAACCTGTTCTGAGCTGCCAGCTGAAGCTACCCAGCCTCTCTCTGTTTCCTGGTGATTTTTTTTTTTCCTGGATTGGAAATTTTGTTTTAGTTTAAAATAATTGGTAATTATATCCTTGCATTTTCCATTAGGATGGAAGAGTGTCCCTAAATAGCCCTGTTCTTTACCAGCAGTTCAACCCCTGGAATAGTTCAGGCCAGGACTTGGCACTCAGGCCTGCTCAACTTTTCCAGCCAATTCAGTGTTTGTGTTGGTTTGAGAGCAGCTAGCAGGCAGCAGTGTTGAGGTCAGGCACATATGTGGTGTTAGTTTCCCATTGCTTGTGGTTTTGTGTTCAGTGATCTGTATTCCCCACTGCAGGTTGCAGTTTTTTAAACTACAACATAAGGAAATGGAACTGGAACTCCTTCACCCACGCAGTCTCCATCTGCTCTGCAGGGTGCATCTTGCAGAGTAGAAGACAAGTTTTCACTTAGATATAAGGAGCAGCCTTCTAAAATTGGGCATCTTCTCCTTCCAGCTCCCCAGCTTTTGGAAATCCCATTGCAGTGATGAGGCATGACGATGTTTGCATGTTGTTCCATCCCACTGTGGTTTAAAAAAAAAAAAAAGATAATTTCAGCAAAGTCAGCAGCTGGATAATAACATCTGAGTTGTCTGTGACCCTGTGCTGACCAAATGGGGGAAAGATCTTTTGCTCCTTTAATTAGCTGTTTGTAATAGTGCTGTTCTTAAATTAAATCTACATATATATACACTTGAGCACAGATGTGAAGACAGAGTGCCAGCTGAGCACAAGTTCAGCATTTATGAATAGAGAACTAAGACACGGACTTTTAAAGTGTCAGTTCAAGACATTTGCTCTCTTTTCTTTGCATGAAAGTCTGTTTTGGCTCCGTGGGCAGCATGGAGGGCAAATTTAGTGTATCACTAACAAATGGAGTGCAGTGAAGGTCACCTCGGTGCCAGTAGCACTGAAAATGAAGCCTCATCAAGAACGGTAACAACTGATGAATGTGAATGCATCAACTTGGATGGCTCTCAGAACGGGCAGCACTGAATCATTGCTTCTCCAGCACAGACAGAGCTCACCAAATTTCTGCCATGTTATGGTCTTTGCTCCAGTTCTGTGCTTCAATCCAGAGCCAGGCCAGCTGTGAGTAGAAGTTTCAGGGTGGCTGTGGCTTTTTCGTGGGGTCCGAGAGAACATGAGTGATCATTCTGGCTTCGAACAGCACGGTTAGATGGTGCATGCCTTAGGATATGAAGTCATGTCTGGAGTTGAAGGATATTAGTATTTTTTCTCCATTGGAATGGGTGCCCATGCAAACAAGAGTTGGCTAGCAGTTAAATCAGTGTAAACTGCAATTTCTGTGCCTCATTCTCTTATATTCTATTCATGTATTTTGTAGTCAGGCACTGGACCCTTACTTAGCAGTATTTTCTCTCCAAAATTCATAGCCTCACAAGTTCTGTCAGTCTTAACAGGAGAGCTGTTGACAAAGGAGTCTCTGTGTAGAGATGCAGCACCACAAGTGGAGCGTTGAGTGGTCCTGCTATTTGCACTGAGCCTTGCAGAGGCTTTTAGTATGTACTTAGAATGTAAGCAGTGAGCTAATCTGCCTTTCTATCATCTTCTGTGCAAGTTTCTTCTGCAGTCGAAGGGTGGTTTGGCAAAAGCTGATAGTGGCCCTGAGTGGAAAATGGAAGCTGCTGCACTGGAAATCAGCTTATGATGATCATCAGTGCCCCTACCTCCAAGAAAAAGCACCCACTACCTGAACTCTGACAGTGTGATTTACACAGTACATGGGGTATCCCCTGGCCTACCTCAGTGAGTGATTACACAGTTGTGTTCTGTTCTGGTCACTCAGCCCATCAGAGGCAGCTGACAGCACAGTGGTCTGCAAGCCAGAGCTGCAGAGGTTTAACAGTTCAGCTTTTCTAGAAACAGCTCCAAAGCAAAGAAGGCAGTGATGTTCTTGTATGACTGAATAGCTGCTGAAGGCTGTGTGACACTGTGTACAGATGATTCTGTTTGTCATCTTTAGTGTATGTCAATTTATTAATCTTTAATCCTCAATCTAGCCATGTTAAAAGTCATAAATACAATGGTTACATGCAGAATTACGTAGCTACATTGCCAAGTGTTTTCATTTTATAGTCCATTAAATATTTTAATAGGTGTACATAGAGGTGCTGGGAGGCATCAAGCCAGCTTGTATCTATAATTCTTTTGTGGTTCCAGGAAGATTAACTGCATGATATCTGTCACATTCACACAAAATAGAGAATTATGTCTGTACGTTGTGCTCAAGTTAAGGATATGCTCCAATTCTCCAGAAATTCATCTTCCTTCAGAGGACTCTGCCTCTCTTCTCCATGTATTTTATAAATGTATCCAGAATATGTATTTACTACAGATCTGTTAACATAAAAATGATTATCTCTGTTAACACACCTGGTAACTCTGCCACTCAGTGAACCACTTGTCTGGTTTGTTATTTCCAACCTCTATGGGTGTTTCCCATCTTTTCCAATGCTGCATTTGCTCTATGGGTTCCTTGGTGTTCTACTGAGGACTTGAAAGCCTCTGTCCATCAGTGAGATATCTCCAGGACTGTAACTCACAGTGTCAGGAAAACCTATTCTGGTTGTGTCTGGGTTCTAGGACTCCTGTCATCACTGCCTCTGGATCACTTATGCCAAGAACAGAGCTGCTTGTTTTCTCAGCAGCGTATGAACAGTTGGCGTTTTGTTTGCTGTTAGTTACTCAGCCCAAAAAAAGAAAGAGTTGAACTATTTAAAATGGAAAGTGACCATAGCAGCCAGGTAAACAAGAAACCCATGCGAAATAAAGCCAGAGAGATGGTGTAGGATTGTCTGCTCCGGCTCTTTACGATAGGCTCCAGGCGTGGGTTTGTGCCCCAGAGCTGTCAGTAAGATTTTGAAGAAAACCAGCTCTGTGAATGGGCTCTGCTTCAGACTCTGAATTGAGTTCTTTACCAGTCCAGGAGGCTGGCAGAGTATTTCTGATGGTGGTGGATTTGTGTCTGAAATAAGAATGTTTTTAACATCAGTAGGTTCCTAATCTGCCTGGTTTGCATTATGTCTCCTTTCTGCTTCATAAAGCATGGCATTATATATATCTGCCTATCAGGCTGCACTGGGATATCCCCTTTGCAGTGGAAGCCAGCGGAGAAGTAACCTGGTCACCGATTTTTTTACAAGGTGGTCTTCAATATACCTGGTTTGAGGCAATCCCAGACAGGCTGGGCAATGGGTGGATAAAGTCCTGTGGAGGAGGACGTGGGGGACTGGTGGATAAAAGGCTCAACTTGAGCCACAGAGTGCGCTTGCAGCCCAGAAAAGCAACCATAACTTGATCTGCTTCAAAAGAAGTGCATCTTGCAGGTCAGAGGAGGTGATGGACCCCACCTGGGGCCTGCAGCATGAGGCCATAGCTCCATTGGAGTGGGAGCAGAGGGGGGCAATGAAGATGATCGGAGGAACGCAGCACCTCTCCTATGAAGTAAAGGCTCTAAAAGTTTGGGTTTTTAGCCTAGAGAAGGCTCCAGGGAGGCTTTATAGCGGCCTTCCTGTACTTAAAGGAAGTGTAAAGATGGGGAAAGACTCCATCAGGGAGTGCAGTGACAGGATAAGAGGCAATGGCTTTGCACCCCAAAAGGGTGGGCTTGGGTTAGATATTCAGAAGAAATTGTTCACACAGGGTGGTGAGGCCCAGCGAAGTTGTGGATGCTCTGTTTCTGTCAGTGTTCAAGGCCAGGTTGGATGGCCCTTAGAGCAACCTGGTGTAGAGGAAGGTATCCCTGGCCGTGGCAGGAGGTTGGAACGAGATGGTCTTTGAGGTCTTTGAGGTCCTTTCCAACCCAAACCGTTCTATACCTGTTATAAAAATGTCTTATTTCTGGGTGAAAGGTTGCGTGTGTGTATGATAATAGACACTTAAAAGCATCTTTAGTTCTACAGATATATATATATATTTACATGTCCTCAGTATTTCACCTAGAAGGAGCACTCTGAGTATCAGCACTTACTAATCCCAAGCTGAGCATGGACAAACTCCAGAATTAACTCTCCTGAATACAAGATGGAAGAAGGTGGATTTGAACTCCTGGCTAGCAGAACTGTGGGCCCAAGGGCAAACAGCAAATTCAGCTTTGTTTAGTGTGTGGTGTGAGAAGTTCTTCCTGTAGCATGCCTTAAAATGGAAGTTCTGACTGAGGTAGCGGTTTAGTTGTGAGTCATGCCTGTGAAATGCTAAGGCTGCTTGTCAGGAGAGAGCAAATCCAGGGTTTGGAAAGTGGTCTTACCCCTGGACCTCAGAGAACTTTGTCTTTGCTAGCTGGAAGCAGCAAAAAGGAGAGGGAAGGTTTCTCTCCTGTCTTGCTAATAAAAAAGTCTCTCCTAAGTTGCCTGATAAGTAATTACAGGGATTGAAGTAGGAAGTAATATGCAGAAAACTGCCCAGGAAACATCTTGGTAATTACACTGCGTTTGTTACCATGGAGATCTCAGAAAATGGCAGTTTGGGTGTTTGGCAGTTGAACAGCAGGTTCTGCACCTTGTATTGAAACTGATGGTTTTTTTGTGCTTCTTTGATGGAGGCTGACCTTTACTCCTGACCTGCAGGCACCTTTGTATATCTTTCCCTAAGTGAAAGCATTCACTGTGTCGTGAATATGTGTCCAAGCATTAGAATGCTCAGTCCTGGGAAGCCACAAGATGCTGAATATTACAAATCTAGAAAATACATAATATGAAGTGCCAGCACTTTCAGCAGCAAATCCCACTTATCCGCTGCCACAAATCTGGCAAAGCCATATTAATTATAATTGTTTTATCACTATTTAGAAGAATAGGGTTTTTTTCCTCAGCAGTAATCCCTGGCACAGGGCGTGAAGGACGGAGGAAGAAGAGGAGAATTGCAATACCTGGGACAGGTATCTGGCTAATACAGCTAATACAGTGACACACCAGTGAATGGACAGCAGGCAGGAGTCTGCTTTCTTCAGGCAGGCTACACCTGTGTGGCAGCATCCTCTCCACTTGTCTATCCTCATATTCTTTCTGTTACTTTATTTTCGTTTTCCTAGCAATCCATGCAAACTGTCAGTTGCAGGGCTTTGTAAAAGGCTCGGTCACACAAGGTCTGATAGTAAATGCCTGCAGCTCTGAACATGACGTCAGATCTTAGTATCTGTCAATTGGTCATTGAGAATGCTAAGTGCTGACATGAAAAGTTTGAGTAATCAGAGCTTAGAGGAGAGCTCACTGTGCCATCTAGTGTGCTCAGTGTGCAGCTCCAGTGTCTTTTCATTGCAGCTCAGGGAAAGAAATGAAGCTGCTTTTTCAGACAGTAGACTGGCATGGCAGATCTCTGTGTCCTCCATGTCGCCTACACAAGTCCAAGACTAGAATTACAAGACACTACGCAGAGCCTTTGGTACTTTGGCTGGCATGGCATCCAGAGATAAAGCTCACAGTTGTGGTGGTTCTGTAGAAACTGACACCACACACAAAGTATGTTCATGTTTGCCAGTAAGGAAAGAATTCTTTGCTCTGGTTTCTTTTTGTCCCAGATAAAGCCTGTATTAATAAATAAAGAAATAAACTGCTGGGTAGAAGTATTTTCAGCAGCTTTATAGATAGCAGAAATGAATGCAATTCCTGTTACCCCTGCAGTTTCTGTACTACCAAGTTCTGGGCATAGCTGGTATGCTAAGTCTGTTGTTCTAAGTAAGTATGGGGCTATAGTGCCATCTCCTATGTCCTGTACTTGTCTCAGGGTGGCCCTTTGTTGGCAGTCTCATCCACAGATTGCTTCATTATGCTCTTAATGCATTTAGTCTGATGCTCTACTGCTTGCTGTTTTCTTTACATCATTACATTTGTCCACGGGCAGATAACTACTTTGGCCCATAGCCTCAAGTCCATTCTGCAACACAGTCCCACAAAGAGGTTCCCTGAGGTGTCTGAGCATTTCCCAACACTAATTAACAACTGCAAAACATTAAGCTATGACTGTCCGGAACAAGAAAGCAATGCAGTGTTGCCACTGGCTGCTGCATGTGGGCAGCATGTATCGTGAGTTTAAGGCTGTGCATGCAAGGTTCCTGGTCTGAGCTGCTCTGGACAAAGGAAGCTTGGGAAGTGCAAGTCTTTTTGTTTATCTCTATGAGATTTTCCAAGAATTCTGAAGAAATCACTGGTTTTGTTTTGTGGTGAGAGCATCTTCTCTGGGTAGTAGATATTCTTTATGAAAGCCAGAGACCACTGTTACTTAAAAATATGTGTTTTTGGCAGAACAGGCATCGAACTTTGAGAAGAGGAAACCTTAAATTCTGATCTCGATTTTCCCTAGGTCTGTATGTATTGGTGGGAGCAGGGGCTCTCATGACCACAGTTGGATTCTTTGGGTGCTGTGGAGCAGCGCGGGAGTCTCAGTTCTTGCTTGGAGCAGTAAGTGAAAGTTTCAAGGGGCTGGAAGTGCTGTGAAATGATTCCAAAGATTCTTCTGTCATTAGTGGAGGGACCTTTGCTGTCCAAGATCTGAAATGTCCTCTGTCCTTTTACGGGTTAATCCATCATCTGTAGTTGCTGTGTTAATGCATGGCTTGCATACATTGCCTCCTATAACACATTTCCTGGAATTACCTTGTCATTCCTGAAACTACATCTGAGCCACACTGTGCCATTTCCAACTTTGTTTTCTTGGTACAAGAAGGCTGACTTGATGCCCTTATCACTGACACTGCTCATCAGCTTATTGTCATTCACTGTGTGAGCCCTTGAGGTCTAGACAAGGATAACAGATTGAGTGGCAGTACATTAAAGCACACTGTGCAGAATACACTAACATAAGGTTCTGTTCTCCCTCTGCAGTTCTTTGCTTGCTTGTTGGTGATATTTGCAGCTGAGATCACCGCTGGAGTGTTTGCATTTATAGGCAAGAAAGTGGTGAGTAGCAATCCACTTCTGAGCTAACAATGGGGCAGTTCTGGGTTCCTGTGGCTGATTGACCTACAGGCTGGCTCATATTCAGGAGAGCTTTCCTTTCTTCCTAACAAAGCTCTTTAACATTCTTATCTGCAGTAAATTAGAGCTTGTGTTATCACAAATCCAACTTCAGAATGGGATGCTGGTTTTGCCCCTCCTCCTCCTTCTCCTCAATAAAGACTGTCTGTGCTGTTGAAGGAACATCAAGTAGAACTCTACAGTAGGAGTGTATTTCCTGGGAGAAGGGCAAATGAATTCAAACACTGAATTTGTCCAGCTGAGAACTGTTTAGCCAAAACACAGAATGCAGCAGGCCACAAAGCCTCCTATCTTTCCTACCATGTCTACCTCAGTTTACCAGGAATTATTTTCTGCTCTGGAGGTTGATGACTCAAGCTGGAAATCTGCACTGGATTGAGAGTAAGACTTATTTGCCTCTCACTTGGTAAGTCTGATTTCTGCAGGCAATACAGGAAGCCCAGAAAATCTATGAAGACATCTATGAGGAATACATGAAAAATCCGGGGAAGGTGAACAGAACCATCTATCACTACCACTTGGCTGTGAGTAGTCATCCTGAGCTTAAACACCTTGCGTTACTACTCTACTGTCACACTAGCATTTAAAATTCAGAATGTCTCCCATGGGGGTAGGAAGGATAGAACTGAGTGCTGCTTAAAATGGACTCAGAGGCTCATGGCTCTGTTTCCGGATGGTTGTGTCACAATTTTGAGTTTTAGATCCCAACTGATTCCTATCTTTGAAAGTAAGAGTGGCCAGGTTTTTAAATTTGAAGGTAATGCTTCTGGTCTTTATTGTGCAGAAGGTATGTCTACTATGGACATTGTTTTGTTTTCAAATCAAGGCATAAATACACCAAAATGCAGAGAGAAATAGAAAGGTGAAAATCTGCGTTTTTTTTCTGAGGAAAAACTGCCCAGAGGAACTGCAGAGTTACCAATGGCAAGTGAAGTGACTGAACTGAGACTGAGCCAAGTAGAGAAAAAACAAAAAGAATAGAATGCATGACTCCATTCAGGCCACCCAAAGAGTCGGGGTCTGAATCAGAATTAGGACCTGTGACTTGGGAATGTCACTCGTGTCTGTCACCCTGTGTCTACAGTGCCTCCCATGGAGATCCAGCCCTCGCTTACAGCATTCTCACGTTCTTTACAATAAACATTTCACAACCTCAGACCTTTTTGTCCTTCCTTCGTGGCTGTTATTTCTAAGCTGAGCAGGAATTTCAAGCATTTTGTGGGAGAAAGGCCAACAGGAAAAGCACTGACTTGTTCGGGTCTGCAATCATAGCACTATAGTCTGTCAGAATTCTGATATTCTCTGTTGTAGCTTTGTTCATAAACTTGCATGTGATATTAGAACTTTCTGCATCTAAAAGTACCCATTTCCTTGGAGCCCAGAGTTCTGCTTTTCCAAAATCCACTTGTTTGTTTTGTTAATAAGATACTGATGGAAGGTTTTGTTAATACAGTTTGTCTGTTTGCTGTGAAATTGATTTTTGAGAACTTTGGCCCATGCAGTTGGAATTGTTATCAGAGGTAGCAATAGGCACAGTGAATAAATCTGTGACTTGATCAGTATTCTTTCTTTTTTTTCCAGTTATTTGTTGCTATCAGTTGACTCACAGTCTATGATTTTTCCTTCCTTTGACTCTCTCCCTCTCTCATTCAGCTCCAATGCTGCGGTAAAGATAATTTGGAACAACACGCAGGATTACCTTGTCCAGAGAAAATGCAGGTGCCAAAGGCAAGTGTCCTCTGTTCTGGTTGTTCTGATAACTTTTTCATGTCAATCACTGAATAAAACTGGAGTCAGTCTATATGTAAAAGGAAGGAGTGTCCTTTTCCCCTTATAAATCCCAGCATGGAATTTACCTGCTGTAGGGAACCTGCTTTGGCAGGGGGTTGGACTCGATGATCTCTGGAGGTCCCTTCCAACCCCTACAATTCTGTGATTCTGTGATTTCTGTATGAAGTTTAACAAAGCAGAAGCTGGGGCAACATGCCCAGCCCTAAATTCTAATGCCTGCTTGCAGCATCCCATGTTATCTGTGACAGTATTACACAGCCTGGGAATCAAGGTGGGAAGGATGTAGCAGAAGAGGAGTTGTAGAATCATAGGATGGCTTGGGTGGAAGGGGCCCAAAGGATCAGCAAGTTGCAACCTCCCACCACGGGCAGGGCCACCAACCTCTGCATCTGGCACTACCCAGGTTGCCCAGGGCTCCATCCAACCTGGCCTTGAGTCCTAAATGAAAGGCCACTTGAAAGCTGAGTTCTGTCAGCAGTCTGTCTGAGTGACGCATAGAGACTCCTGCATGGATGCTCTGTTGTTATTAAGGATACTTTGATTTCTGCTTTGGGGGGAATTTGCTTATGAGTACTGTATCAGTCTGAGGGGAAAGGCTCCATATTTTATCATGGCCTATTGCAGAAAGGGTCTTAAATGGAGGAAAAACTGATTGTGAGAAGATTAATTGTGTATGTCAGCATGTACAGGCAGTAGGTAAATAGCAGCACATGCAAGCACCACTGCCTCACTGGGAAAGGCAATATGCTGTCCAAATGGTCCAACAAAACACAGATCACAGGTGCAAGAATTAGGGCAGTGAGTGCAATAATCCCTTTTGTGTTCATCTGCTGTTCAGTGAGAAGAGTTGGCAGAGTTGTGCAGTGTGTTTTTCTAGGGGTGAAAATCTTTCTGTTTTGTTTTGAGTAGAACTGCCTGGTTGAAATCCACAACGTAATCGATGCCAATCTGCATCTAGTTGGGATTGTTGGAATTGCAATTGCTGGCACCACAGTAAGTAAATCCACACGATCACCCTTTTTATTGGTATTTGGGCCCAACACCCCATCCTTTACCCATAGCTCTGTTTTGCAGCAATTGGTGAGATTTCTCAGAAGTGAAACTATTCTTATTGCTCTCAGTGTTTCCTCTCTCTGGGAATTGGTCACAACTGCACAAATGGCCTCAGATGACTTTGTTTTACCAATTCATTTTGTGTCCCTACACAAGGTTCAAAGAATCCACTGGTAATCTCATTTTGTTGTAATAGTAGGAAAGTGGTGTACACGTGGAGTGGACGCAAAACCAAAAAGCCACGGTGGCATTTGAGCTGTTCCAAACCAATTGCAGACATGGATGTGTTAGAGCCTTAGAGGATCTATTATTTAAATTTCACATATGGAATAGAAAGTATCAATCCTTTCTACAGAAAACACCTTCTCAGGAAAATGCTGTCTGTAGCATTAGTTCAACGTGAAGGATCAAGTCACAGTTCATGACATCAGTGCAGTTTCTGTTAATAACATTTGGGGACTGTAAGGCTGGCCTTTGCATTTAGAATAAGGAACAGTGAAACCAGTGTGGGAACAAAATCTTTGCTTTGAGTATCAGTGAAAACTCTCTTCTGTTAATTGTCCGACGTCTTGAGGTTTGTAATGCAAGCAGTCACTTGCTACCCTGAAATAAAAGCATTCAATGCTGTTCAATGCAGTCTATTTTACAATTGTTTTGTGAGTGGATCCCTAAACTGCATTCCTTCTCTTCTAGATCTTTGGCATGATATGCAGCATGGTTCTCTGCTGTGCTATCCGTAACACGAGAGATATGATCTAAAACTGTCACTGCACAACTGTGTCCAGAAGCTTTACAAGAAGTGCTCTTCTACCCAGCTTAATAACTGTAATGTATTTTAATTAGTGTTTTAACATACTGAGAGGAAAATATCCCACGAGGTGTGGAGGTGAATTGTATTAGTGGCAGTAAAACTGAAATGAACAAAAAAAAGGGTTTTAAAATGTCCTTTTTAATGGAAAGAGCCGAGATGGCATCAAAGACTAATTTGATTTTTAATGTTTGTGTATGTGCAATTTAGAGCTTACATATCTATAGGCACTGTGTAAGTACATGCATTTCTCTCATTACAGATATGTATGCACATTATCTGTGCATGTAGTACCTTATGTAGGTAAGTATGTGCAAATGGGATGTGTTGTGTGTCCACATTTGCATGCACATTTTTCCAGTCTCACCATGCAGGAGTTGTGCACACACCCAGAGGTTGCTTGAAACACTTTCATTCCGACCCCCCTTTGCCAAGAGCTGGTGGAGGAACAAATGCCATTTTAAAAACGACCCAGCATCCATTTTGTAACTGTTCCGTCCAGCCCCCAAAGAGGAAGTCTGTTTTGTTTTAAACGGCTTTTGTTGTTACAAAAGGGTCTCCTCCAGCACACTCCTTCCTGGAGATCTTCCAAAGCCCCTGGATGTGGTCCTGGGCGCTCTGCCCTTCACGGCTCTGCTGCAGCACAGCGCCTGGATCGGAGGGACGCAGAGATCCCTTCCAATTTCAACCACTCTGTGATTCTGTGACTTCACTGGTGTGCACAGACCTGAGTTTTGTTTTTGTTTAAGTCCAGTCGTGTTTTCATGCAAGTACAGAAAGCTCTGTGGGAGGAAACAGTCCAAGGAGATCTGGCCTAAACAAAGAGGGGAGGAGGTAGGAAGCTGGCAAGATGCAGTCATTTGGGAGCGATTGTAACACACAGTGTGGTTAAACTTCTCATACTAGCCTGAGACCAAAACCAAACCACCAAAACCTCTATGTGTTAAAGGGGCCACTAAAATCTTAGTTCAGAAGTCCCTTTATGCTGTAAGACTGAGATCTATAATGCTGGCGCAGGAGTAGAACCTATAGTAAGAAAAGCAGCAGCTTTGTCAGATACCCTGTAGAGCCTGGTGTGTAGAATCCAGTGGAGGAGAAAAAATGGTCAGGGAAAAACACACAGCACTTTAATATCCTCTGGTTTTGCTTCTGTGACTATCACAGCTTCCTGAGGGCTCCTACCTCAGCCTCCCACCCCTTCCTGCAGGCGTAAGGCAGAAAAGAAAGATGGGGCTTCTTTTCTAAAAAAGAAAAAGAAAGAAAAAAACAGAAGAGCAGAGCCACAAAGTAAATTTTCTTACTGGGATTTGTAGATTGCATATAAAACAAATACTGTTCTTGAAATACCTCAGGGCTTGCCTTTGCGTTATTTGTTTCTATATTGTTATTTTTATATTCTTCATACTTATTTATGAGAGTGTTCCTTCTAAAGCAGCCTAGAAGGGAGAGAGTTTGTTCCCAGAAAGAGCAAATAAATTACAGCAAGGGCTCAGAATCTCTGAAATTTTTGCTTAGTCCAGTTAATTTAGCATTTCAAAGAATAACTTTCTGCTAGCAATGCCCCTTTAATTATTACCAGCTCAGAGTTCTTATGCAGTTGTTCTTTTTTAAGAGAATAGATCTAACAGAGTTCAGTTAAATGTCTCAGTGAATGGTCCGTGATGCCTAATGTGACTTGGCATTTACAAGTCAATTATCTCACTAAAACATGATGGCACTTCAGGTAGTGCCTGCAGTCCAGTGCACGTGTTTGTGTCACATACATCCCTCCTGATGTTTTTCTCTCATTTCCAACAGAAACTCCAATTTCTATCAATTTTCTGTTATTTCAGTATTGGAAATGGTGCTGCTGTTCCATGTTTCCCACTTAATTGACTCATCTTGCTGTCTTTTACATGGATGTCACTTTCCAAATTGTTCACCCACAGGCTGTCACTATGCAGTGACATTGATACAGCTGTGCACTTGTAGGGGAACCCTTGGGTCGGGGCTTGAGCTGGTGACTGAGCACCTGGTGAAGGGGTGCTGTTGGCCTAAGGAGCACACTGTTTGCACCTGTGCTCTCCCATGTGCCCAGAAGGGCTGCACCCAATGCAGAGCCACCCTGGGCTCATTTCAGGGGCAGCCACTGAAGGGAGAGCATCCTTGGACCTAGGCTGCTTCCTGAGGAGTGCTGCATGGCCAGAGAGCCCCTTCACCAGCTGGGTGAGTTCAGTGCTTCTTTCTGTATAATACGGCATTGGCCTACTGTGAATGCTTTGTGTGGTGTCACCAAGAGCCTATCAGCAGCTATTTTGCATAAAATAGCATTAAAAATTGCACTAAACATGAACTGTGATAACAGCTGCATGCTCAGCAACAGGTGAGCAGTTTCCAGGCTGAACTCCAGGTCCCCATTTGCAGAGAGGTATTGCATCACAGACCAGTGAGCTCTGCTCTTGTTTCAGTGCTTAATGGTGCAGGACCTCTGTTCCTTACTGGCAGTACAGAGACATTTCTAAGTAACTGCATTGTGTATCCACAGTAAGAAAGCTTTTCAGAGATAACTAAATCCAAATCAGTACCGGAGCTTCCTCAGGTACACTTCAAAGCTGCATGTCAGGATTTAATTAACCAACTTCTGCTCCAGATTGGTACTGACTGCCTCAGAAGTCAGCAGAAGTGCCCATCTAGTCAGGAAAGTGGCAACAGACCAAATCCTTCTGGGGATAACTCTGAAAGCACGGCGCATCTTCTTCCTATTCAGTCAACCATCTTGTTCTCAACTATAAACGTGTAAATAGTTGATTCTTGTTTCTTTGAAGATCATTATTTGTCATTCCCTTGTCTGGTTTTCCTGAGTAACAGCCTCCAGTGGGAGCTTCACATACTGCAAACTAACTGCAGCCTATCTTGCAGAGACTGAGCAGGAGCTGATGAAGCACAGCCTACAGTGAGGATTCGTATTTCACTGTTATACCAAAAGTGATAGCTTTATAGCAAGACATATTTCATGTGTATTGAGAAGGAAGTCGGGTTATCTTAAGCCTCCAAATACTCTTACAGCCTTCAGAGGCTGATCAACAGCATCAGGTGCTGTTCGTAGGGCACCCACATAACGGAGCTCACCAATCTCACTTCTCTGGTCACTGTTGGTTCTCCACAACACAAACTGCTTCCAAGGTGACGTATTTTTCTACAGCACAAATTGTGATTTGGGGCAGAACTGGGATCTTTGTCTTTGCACTGTCTGTAGCAGCATTATCTCTGTCACAGCTCTCTGTGGGAAACGAAAAGGAAATGGAGCAATGCTTATTCTGTTGCTGAAGGCAGCTTTTGCTTTCCGTTGGTTTAATGTGTACTAAAGTGGAAATGTGTTGGTTTTATTGTCTTGAATTTGAAACAATGTTCTAATAAAAATAACCAGCAATACAAGACTCTCAGAGGCTGTCCTGGTGCCCTCCTGTGTGCTTCCATGCTCTGCTGTGACTTCCTGGTCAGATCCTTGCCTCTTCTCAACATTGTAGGGCTGTCTGCATTTCTATTGCTTGGTTATGTGGAAAGGAGCCATAGGGTGCAGCACAGTCACCCAAACACCTGACCTGAAGGAATTCTTGCCTGGAGGAAGGGTTGTTGTGAACCCGAGGGTCTTCAACTTGAAAACATGCTGCTGAAAGGCCAAAAGGGGAAAAAGTGCTTTGAGAACACATGAAGAGGTGTTTAAAATGGTGCAGTAAGACTCACTCAAATGCCTTAATTTTGTTGGGATTTTTCTTTTTAGTGTGAAAGGAATCATCCAACCCAAACCATTCTGTGAGTCTAGCTGTTTTTCTCTCTGTGCATTCCCATAGGCTTTAACCATACAACTAGGTTAACTTTTTTCGCATGCGTGCTTTTAGACTGAAGGCACGTCCCTCAGATGCAGCCATGAGAGATCATAGCAATAACTTTGCTGTGTCACTTATTGCTGTAAGGAGGTACAGTTCCTTGTTTTTCTTCCTGCTAAGTGTTACCGAACAGCAGAGCCAGCTCAGAAAACTTGTTCAGAACTTGATGGTCCAAAGCTCTCTTTCCCCATGTTTCTAATAGTTGTTCTGGGGTTTGGGAGGTATCAGGCATTCTCACTCCCAAGGAGTGTTTTGTGACTTGCTGCCTGTCCTCTCTTGGTCCAGCAGTTGCCTTGTATGTACCTGGGCAGGTGTGGGCATCTGCTTTGTTGTGTTTGCATGCTGTGCTCCTACACTTGGGCCATACTGATTTTTCTGGCTGCTTATCTCGTTATCTCTGGCTGCTGTAACTGCCAACCCCTGCAATGAACTTTTCGTAGTAGTTCTCTGCTTATCTCTGCATTAACTCTGGGTTGGTACCATATGCTGCTCTTGGGAAGGCCGACACGTGGTTTTAAGAACTGATTGGCACTTACCATACCAACACAACAAAGCCTTTCCTAGGAATAGTTACTATTTATTCCTAAGAATAAATACTGTATGCAGGAATGCAGATGATTTTAAAAGGGCGAGACATGTATAGCAGATCTATGCAACTTGCCCCCTCCTGCAAACAAAACTGAAACTTTCAGTTAATTCTAAGAAAAACAAAACTATAATAATATGTAATTTAATTGTGTTGTTTTGTAGGGCTTTTTTTTTTTTAACCCTCTTCTAGTGTTGCTGGAAGCAAAAATAAACAGGAAAAAATGAATAAGATCTGTGCTGAGTGCACAGTGCTCTGAGGGTTATCAGCAGGTTAATTCTCAATGGGCACAATGGCAATTGCTGAGTATGGATGAGGATTCAAGCTGAGCATAACAAGTTTGTTTCCACCTTTCTGGCTGTAGGGATGTTCTGGATTTGTTACTTGCCAAAATAAAGCGAGTGTTTACCTGAATAGCTGAGAGAGCATACGTGTGTCTGCAGATGTAGGTGATATCAACAGAGAAATCTGTACCACTTAATGCTCCTTTTAGAAGAGAAAAATCTTTTTCATAATTACACATTTGCAATCGCTGAATAATTAAGAGAGCTCTACTGAGATAACCCCCTCTACAAGCCAAAACAAACGGTTGGGAAGCAGCAATAAAATAAAGCTTTCAACAGTGATTTAACATATTATAATGTTGTATTTAATGGGGCTTGGAAGCTCTCACTGCTGCACGGAGCTGCAATTCTGAAGTCATTCTTATAATTCCTTGCTGATAAAAAATATTCTTACCACGTCGTTTGTGTATACAGTAGATTTGTTCTCTTGGCTGCTTCTGCAAAGACGTGCTGAATGGTGACCTTGTTCCTCACTCATGGAAGCATGGAAGGTTTTACTTATTTTCTGCTGGCTGTATTCATGTCTTCACTGCAGCCCTGCTGACCTACCGACTGCTCTTGGATCAGCAGATGTCACACTTGCTTGAGCAGATGCGGGTCAAACTGTTTTCACCAGTCCTGTTGTAGGTGATAGGAATGAGGGGAAAAGCTGCAACTGCCAATGGATTCTGTACGTTTGCATTACAGTCAGTTGAAGCAGGTGGAAACTGGCTCTTGTGCTCAGTGCTTGGTGTAGTGTGACCATAGCTTGCCACTGAGTCACCAGCTCTAAAGAAGAGGAAACATTTATTGTGTTACGTTTATTTTCATATTCCTGTGTGTGTTCAGCACGTGTGATGGGACTCAGCCCCCCCAGCACGCTGCAGGGGCTGGCTGACCTGTGTGGGGAAAGAGAGCTGCTTTCTGAGCTTCACTGACCGCTGCTCTTCCAGAGAACAGAGTAGCAAGGCTTTTCAGTCAGCACAGCTAAGAGGAGCTTACTCTGCTCGAGCAAAGAGGTGAATAGCTATGCCTGGTGATGCTGATGAACACAGCACTGGGCGATGCTAGGGATGAAGTAGAACTGTATGCAGCTGCACATGCTTAGTCCTAGCTGCTGCACAGTGCAGACAGGGTCCTCAAAACATCCAGTGTTACATACGTGTAGAAAAGTAGTTGCTGCTATAAGGGCTGCAGGGCTGTGTCAATCTAGTTGAAATGTTTAACACCAAGAGCACGCAGAGTCTAGTTCTAAGCTATAATATATCAATAATTTTGTTCAAGCAGTACCTGGAGATCATGAGCAAAGGCCCATGCATACACAGTTCTTTCTTCTTCCCTAAGGTAAATTATGGTTGAGCACTAAATAAGAACCTTCAGTCCCATGGTTCTGCTTCTGCGTGTCAGAACATCCAGTTCATTACAGTAACTCTTCAGAATAAAACGTTGTGCACACCAGTTTGCAAACCTGTTACGAAATATTGTTTTATTTATCTTGGTTCTGAGCAGAGAGGTACATTTCTGCTATGTTCTGTTGGAAGCTCACATGTTACAGAGCTTCTGTGGCTTAGTGCAGTAGTTTGTCCTAACCTTCTCGTGAACACAGTCACTGTAGTCAGTGTTACATTTACCACACTTGCAGCTTATGGCCACGGGGTAAGAATAGTAAGGGATGGTGTGATGAGGACAGCCCGGAATCAGTGCTGTTTGATACAACATCTCTTTATATGTGCACACGTTTTGGGACAGAGCACTTTTGAGTAGCAGCTTCTTGCCATTGCTGTCCTACAAAGAAAAGAGAAATGTGTTGTTTCACTGAAGCGTACACGAATGTCAAACGTCTTCCCTTGACATGCTCTCAAATGTGCAGAAAGCAAAGCCTCTTTGTGCTTACACTAGCTCTGAAATTTTGTGTGCTTCAGATCTGTTTCTTTGAATCCCCATATGAAGGGAGCTCTCTACCTGCAGTAATGCTCACTGTGTTTTTCTGGTTTTAAATAACCCCCTGCCCGTCTCTAAGTGCTCTCAGCATTTTGCATTACATATTCACAGCCTGCTGACCAGGGTGGAAGTTAAAATGCAGTGTTGAATAGCAAAGCTCATAGTGCTTGGCTGTGCAGTGCTCTCCACAGCTGGCTGTCACAGCAGGGCTTCATTGCCTTTAGCACCTGACAGATTGGCTCAATTACTCAAGTAATTTACATTAGCTGAGGGTGGCAAATTGTAATTCATTTGTCACCTGAGCCGCCCTGACCCCACAAACTGCAGAAGCTCTGCAGCAACAGCAGCAAAAAGTTTGTTGTTATGCTACTGGTACAACCTCCATAGTAAAAGTAATATTGATGGGGGAAGAACAGGGAAAACAAACAACTATCAGCAATTGAATTGGGGAAAATGTAGGAA
>NW_024885000.1:1399554-1447436 GCF_019232065.1 Centrocercus urophasianus
TGCATCATAATCTCCATAGAGCTCAGGAGCCTTGGCTTTTCTCACCCATGCCTTACAGAGATATCTGGCCAAGTATTAAGAATGGAAATTCCTTTTGGAAGTGCAGTAGATTGGTCTGAGTCGACCTTCAGACCAATGAGACTTCTGCTCCTTGTACTCACGTTAGCATCATGTAATATGGGCACAGAGAGCCTCTTTCCTTGTGCCTGTTGTGAGGCATCCCTTGCCCTGCCCACACGTCAGAAGGTACTGGGTATCACTGCAGTTGTGTTCCTGTTTCTTCAGTAATTTACACAAACTGTTAAGCTGGTAGAAGAACTTTTCCCAGGTTGTCCTGATGTGACCAGGCTTCTTTCTTTCACCGCTGACCTCTCTAAACGTTTGCTGGGGGTGAGAACCCAGAACTTTCTGGGAACAGCAGGACAATGTGGCAGCACAACGCAGTACTGTGTGACAACCTGTGAGTGCGCAAAGCTGCTTTCCTGTAGGTTGCTAAAATTCATAGTTCAGTATCTGATGCTTATGGATCCATTTCTTTGGTTGCCCCCTTGCTGACCTGCAGACAATTCAGAGATGCAAAGTTCAACAGCCATCAGCTTTGTAGCTGTTTTCTGGAACAGCCACTTATGCTTTAAATTATTTATCTTTAACCTTTCTCTTAACTAAACCATTCTATTCAGTCACATCCCTTATTTTACACTTTCATTAAGTGAAAGCCAGTATGCTGATTTCTGTAAGAGGTGTTGGAAGTGGTCTCTGTAAATGGAATTAAGGAGCACAAAGTTCTTGGGTCTGTGTCCTCGGGATGTCTGCAATGAGCCAGAGAAGCTCAGCGCAGGGTGTGTAAAAACGTAACAGGATTCTCTGTCACTGACCAGTGCCTAAAGTCAAAGTAAGAACAGTGTAGATCAGTTACCATAAATCATTCCTGGTCCTGTCAGTAGTACAACACATGGGTGGTTACAGTATAGAGCAGAATGAGCCAGTCTTAATTCCACGGCAGGCAGGCATACAGTACTGTGGACATTAAAACTGAAACACGTCCATCCTTCCAGGCAGCAAACTCAGAAGCTATGCTAACTGCAAATAAACAGAAGCAGACAAAACCTATTAGATTTCTAACAGATTAGTATTCTGGTAGAGGAACTCTTTCCAACCCCATCCTATTGCAGGCCCCCTTAATATGCTGCCATTGTTTTTTTTCCATCAGGTTTTGCATTTAAACATGTGGCTGTTGAATTTTCAGAGCTCATCTGTCTATTGCCAGTCTCTCTGTGCTCGCTGGAAATGTAGCTCTTATCTTTTAAATTAGTAGATTCACAGATGACCGTTCTTTTCTTTCTCTCCTAGGATTAGCTGCAGCATTTCCTGTCAAGCACAGATTAAAAGGGCACCTCTTTTCTTTGCATGTGGTACAACAACAATTTCCTCTTACAGTCTTAAAATGCTTCATAGTCCTGTTAGTTGTTGTGGTTTGTGTGATAGACTGGTTATGTTTCACTGGGGAGCACCAGATATGTCAGTTCCTGTTATTCTGAGATAAACAATGTCTGCATGCAGGACAAAACTAAAAAACAACCCAGACAGCTGTCAGTTTCTCGTGGTTGTGGTGCAGTTCTGATCTGACTGGCAATCCAAGAGGCAGCAGTGGGGAATCCGAATCTTTGTATGGAGACTTGATGCTATGCAGGAACACTTCTTTTTTCGGATAAAAATGTTTTATCTGCTCAGTGTGAGCACAGGTTTATGTTTCTCTCTCCTCTTAATGAAATCAAATACTTTGATAGATAGGAACAGAAAAGGCTCTAGGAAGTCAGGGATGACCATTAATACTGTGATTTGCACTGTTGTTGTTGTTAGAGTCCTTTAATATCTTTAGGAATTTTCTTTGCTGCTTTTGGTGTAGAAGTTCAGTTGTCAAACAGAGCGAGTCTTGAAACTGCAAGTTCTGTAAGATTTGCTTGGATTTTCTGCCTCCTCTTTTGTGCTCTCTGCACTTTCAGCTGCACAGAAAGAATGAAATACAAGTTTTGCTGCCCAATCCAGGAATTTCTGTTAATATTTTTAAGATGTCTTGTTATTCGTAGGCTCTGAAGCACGTTGTTTTTTTTTTGTTGTTGTTGTTCTTAATAGTTGTGAAACCAAGATTAATTAGGGATTCATGGAGAAATAGATGTAATTCTGTGCTTACCTAGCAGAAGCTGTTAGTTCTTAGGAAAGCTGCCCTGTGATTTGTATCTGTGCCCTGATAAATGAAGGATCAACATACGGTCCCACATTTCAAGGTCAACAATTTAATGACATCTTAACACCGGTTACAGTCTTAAACTGTGTGTATGTATTTTGTTCCTAATGACACAGAGATCTTAAACCTTCATAATTCTATTGAAAACAGAATTATGGAAATTTCAAAACTATTCTAACATAGGAGGAAGTAGCTACTGGCAACAAAACACTCAACAAGAAGAAAATGTAAGACAACTTTGGGTAAAAATGCTGCACATTAGCAGCTTCAGCGTTTCATTTACTAAATAATATAGCTTTGTGAATTGTGTATTAAGAAAGAGAGTAAATTTAGAAGAACAAGACTGAATTTCTTTAAAGCCAGCATTTCTAGTAATTTTGCAACAGTTTTCTTTGAACTATTCTCATTTCAATATTAAAATGTCTCCAGACTTTCTATAACATGAATAAAACACTGAAAATGCTCTGCAGACTGTAGTTATATAAGGACTGTCTGAATCAAGGAAATTCATGTATTAAACATATTGAATATAGCAGAAAAATGCAACAAAGCACTAATGCTCAGAGAATACTGAGTTGTCCTAATCAAATAATGTTAGGGCACTGCTCTTTTTTTTTTTTTTTTTTTTTTTAAGAGAAGAGTTTTTCAGAATCTTTAATTTTTCTCTTCCTGTCCATTTTGGAAACTGCAGTCCATCCAGTCTCTCTCACTTTTCTCATAGTTGCAAGCTTCAGTGCAGAGCTCGGAGCTTTCAGGTTTGATGCAGTTGGTTTCTGAGAAAAAGAACAAAGCCATCCAATAGTTTCTAAAACAAAGATGATCTGCTCTTCATTTTGATCTATATAACAGGGAACGTACCTGTTTTGGTGTCATTGCATATAATTGTGAAGCTTGTGGATAATCTTTGTATAATTTTTTAAATACTTCTTCATCTGAAACAAGGCTCTTAAATTAAAAACAGAAAGGTTACTTCCTTATACCACATTCAAAAATCTCTTTTCTTTCCCCTTAGGAATGAGTATGAAAAAGAAAGTTAAGATATCACTATGAAACCTCAACAATTCCATAAAAACAATGTAAAGATTCATTATAACATTGGTATTTTTTGTCATAAAGTTACTAATTATTCATAAAATTCCAGAAAGAGATAATTAAATAAAAATATCCTCATAAATTATCTTATGTAGAGAAGCCCAAATGCCTTATTTTACATCCTCAGATACAGCAGTAGGCATGAAGTTAACCATGCTATTTGTTCTGAGTTTTACCAGAAGGTCGCTGTGTTCAGAGCTATCTGACTGAGCATCCAGCTGTAGAAGCACTTTTTGCTTTTTCCTCTGTTCTGAAATCAGACCTGAGCTTTCACTTTGCATTTTATGTACTGGGGGAGTCTTTACAGTATATGTCTGGGAAAAAGATAGTATTTAAAATTACATTTTCAGTGGTAATGATGGAATCCAACACTAAACTCATAACCCAGTTTACAGATACGTATCAAGGAATGATTGCCTTTCCATTCAAAACTTGAAACAAAGTCATGCACAGGGAAAAAAAAAAACAGAGAGAAAAAAAAAAAGCAGCAGCTGCAGAAGAACTGAGCTTAATGGCACACTGTATCTAATCTTTTTAAGCTTATCTGCAGAAATTCAGTTGTCAGTTTGAACTGTAGTCACTATAGACAGACTGTAACCAACGTTCATGAAAACGCAAACCAACAAGTCTGAAGGAGAAAGCTTTCAGAAAGATACTGATAGTGAGTGGCAGCAAGAGCCAGACTGATTTTACTTCAGTGGCTCTTTCACTGGATGTTAAGCAGAAGGAAAAAATAGAGTCAGAAATAAGAATGATTCATCGGTGTGAGTTACAAACCTTCAAGGATCGTCTGACCAAAGGACTCTGTAGAAATGCTCGAGGAGATGTTTTTGTACTTTCCATCACGCTGGTTTTTATGGGAATATCACTCTGAGAGAATAGTTTTTTTACATTAATAGATGCAGAGTCCGGATCTGAATGAGGTTTAGGAGTCTCAGAAAAATGAGTTTGTATTTTCTAGAATTAAGAAACGGTTGAAAAACATTTCAGTGCCTTTTGTCCAGAGTGTGTTATTTATCTTATTTAACTTTATATTATCTAACTTCAATTAGATTGCTTATATGCATATTACCAAACTTTAAAATTGTTTAATGATGAAGCTACAACTACCTTGTCCTTCTTTTCAGTTTCAGGAGCTCTATTTTTGGAGAGGTCTTTTGCAAGATTCTCCTAACAAGAGAGGCAGTAAATATTTTATTTGTATTTAGCTATTAGATTTGTTTAGCCATTAAAAATCTTGTTGGTGTTTTACAGAAGTTCACACAAATATGTGATCCAGGTTTAGTTCAACTGCATTTGAAAAATATGACTTTTCTGTTCCTGGTATTATTTCTTATACAACTTTTCCCATTTCTGATGGACAGTTCTTGGGGTTTTACTCCCTCCATGCTCCCCTCACTCGGACTCGGGAATCATGAAAAACTTTCACCACCAGAACGCGTGGTGACTTCAGAGAGCATTAAGCTCTGATTTCAAGACTGCAAGACCTAGAATCAAAAACTCATTTCAGCTGTCATTGCTGCAGCAGATATGACTGGGCCAAGCACATCACCCATGGTGCTATATAAAAAAAAAAAAACAAAAAAAAAAAACAAAAACAACCCAAAATGCAATACCTTGTTTTCAATTTCTGCCTTAAGCTGTTCCTTAAGGGATGACAGCTCACTTTTCAAACATGATAGTTCAGTTTCCTGAAACCAATTAGATAATGGAAAGGGTTAGGTGTGCTTAACCTGGAAAAAAGAAAACAGTCTGAAAGAGACATTAATTCATAGTGATATTCAGTATAAACAAAGAAAATTCAATTTGCTCAAATAGAGTAGTTTATCCATAAAGTTGGTATGGTGAAAGGTGTCTATCTCACTTTGGGAGTTGATTCTAGTGCTAGAATAACAGATGAACACAGATAGAGCCAACTTTTCCTCATCTAAGAATAAATTAAAAAGATCTAAAAAAAATGTGTTACTTGAGTCACAGTTTCTATAAAAGTAAAGAAATATTGTATGAAAGGAAATGTCAGAAAAAAGACTACAGTTTAAGTAGCTGTTATAGAACCACACTTTTATAGAAGTCTTGAGGGAATGCTTGCTCTCAGAATATTTCTCAAAGCTAAGTGTTCCAGAAAGGAAAAGGAGGAAAAAAAAGTTATGCAACTGTAGACTTGAAATGTTGTTTAAGCTTGTTTTAAAAAGTGATCAAGTATTGTGAAACAGTTACTGTTCAGAACCATCCAAGGAAAGAATTTTGAATATTTGTGAGAAGGGAAAAAAACCGAAAAACTATTTAATACTGAAATTTCATAAGCAGACAGTGAGGTTAAAACATGAAGCACTTTTGAGTAAAGTAGACAGAAAAGCACACAGATACTGTAATTAAGATGCATTATGTTGGGCGAAAACAACCCCTCTTTTCTCAGTGTGGCCCAGGCAAGCCAGAAGGTTGGATGTTTTAGAAAAGCAGCCCTTCCATTTCATTCTCCAGCACTGATGAGCACTCCTTACCAAAGCTCTTTTCAATGATGCCTGCTCTTGCTCTTTTATCTTATATAGTTTTAACTCTGTATCTTTTTCTTCAACCATTTTATCATATTCACGCTGTATTAAACCAAGCAAACAACAACAAAAAAAAGGACATTAGTTATTGGACTAAGTGTTCTAGATCAATCTAATCTTAAAATATTATTCAATTTTTTAAATAAATCTGTTCTGGAGCTTCAGAAAGCACTGTGAACAAACAGTGACGCCTCTGCAGAAATAGTACAACAGAAACTTCACAAGCAGTGCTGTGTGTTATTCTGTGGGGCAACACAGAGTGCTTTATCTCTGCACAGTGCTGCGTGCTCCAGTACATAAAGCTGGACGCGTTATTTTTGTTACTGTGATCTGCTGAATGTACTGCAAAACAGAGTAATAAAAATGTCCATTGAAATATGCTATGTTATAATGCTGAAGATCACTAAAGAGTCTCCTGATTGAAAGAAAAAATTGAAAAACACTGAAAATATTGACAAATATTACATTAGGACTACAAAGCACAAACTGTAGTTACAGGACTTTTTAAAGAAACCATTACCACCATCACATCTCATTATTACTGGGAGTTCAAATGTGCCAATAGCTCACATTGTGTTAAGATTCTCTGCAGCTTACACCAATGCAGTTTCTGTGGCAGTAGACATGTTTTCAAAATCTGAAGGTGAATTTGTTTTTAGAAGATGAAAAATCAAGAGTGTTAAACCTCGTGCTTCCACACTTGGGTCTCTGACGAAGTTTTACTTTCTAACTTGTAAATTCTGGATTTGAAAGGTTTTTCTTTATCATAATGTCCCATAGTAGAAAGCTCACCTTGTGCTTTTCCATAAGTGCCATCATTTCAGTTATCTTGTGTTGACATCGGAGATCAGCTTCTCTCTGTGCTATTGTTGCTTCATCAGCAAGTAACCTCATTTTTTCTACCTGTTAGTAACAAGGATCTTTTAATTAATGCAATCTGTATACAGTCCCCTTTAGTGAAATCTTCATCTGCTTGGAAGATCCTTTTCTAATCCTGCATCTTCTACACATTTGTTGAAATGAAAAAATATAGCTTAAAAATACATCCATTCTTCCATGGCAGACGAGTGTGATTTTGAGCCACGGTGCAATTTCAAACACTTGTGTAACATTTCTTTTATATTCCAATTAATATTTTGATTCCAAACAAAAAAAAAAAATGTGGCCAGGAAAACACTCAAATGAGAAACATTATTAACCTATTTGCTTATTCTGTACTTATTCCAAGAATAGGGCATCTGTGAACAACAGCTTGACAAAAATATTTTTTTAACTGGGTTCTTATTTTTAAAGACATGTAAACAGTCCAGATTAAAGGATTTAGTGTTCTAAAGCTTTGTTCACTGGCATACACAAGAAATTCAGTTTATGTTTACAAGACTATTATGTAAGTGCAAGGAATCTCATGGATATAGCTTCATAAAATATATCAAGCACTGATCTTACTTCAAATGCTAATTAAAAGATGCAGAAAAAATTAACAACTCTCACCTCTTCAAGTAAGTTATTTTCAGTTACTCCTTTTGCTTCAATTTCCTTTTCATAAATGTCAACTCTTGCTTTATGTTGCTTGTTCATATTTTCCATCTCTAACTGTAGCTTGTTCACCTTTAGAGAGTACAGAAGTATTGTTATTTGTTCAAGAATTAATATGCCAATGCTTTGGTCTTTTTCCATTTTATTTAAGTAGAGCCACTCTGTACTTTTCAGGTATGTGGCTGTATTACTTCCTATTTAATTTTCAGTTTTCATCTTAAGGAGTTGAACTTTGGCCTGAAGAGAGTTAGAAAATACTTGTAGAAACACAACAGGGAAGACTGCAGTTCTTCCATCCCAGTCATCAGAGCAGTCCTAAAACTAGATCCAGCAAAGCACAAAGAATCATTACAGTATAGAGGAACCCCAGCAGCAATCTGACACTGTCCTGCCTTTTAACAGGAGACCCTTTAATATTGCTGGTGTGGAAGGCTGGGTAAGAAAATGAAGCATAATCAGCTGTACAGGCATAGAATCCTAGAGCAGCTGGAGTCGGAGGGGACCTTGCAGCTCGTCCCGTTCCAACCCCATCTGTGGGCTGGTTGTCACCCCTAGGTCAGGTTGCCCAGTCGGTGGCATTACTGAGTAACGTTCAGTATTCTATCAATAAAATGAAAAGGAAAGGCGCTTATTAGGATCATCATTCCTTGATAAGTGATGTTTCCTGCAAATACCTGACAGCCCTATATCCGATGACTTCCAAAAATCGTGGGCTTATTTAGTCCTGTGGAATCCATATCATCAATCCATAAAACATAGAAGAATGTGCTTAATGTGTTTTATCAACATTAGAGACTTCAGGACTTCAGTTTTTGTGTTTTAACAGCACCATATATATGACACAAATTAAACCTACCTTCCCTTCATAACTACTTGTTTTCTTGCTTTCTGCAGTCATTTTCTTTTTCAGTACCTTATTCTGTTAAAGTGAAATAATAACAATAAAAGTGAATAGGGCTATGAAGTGTTTTAGCCTCATACAGTACGTCTGAATCCCCAAATTCCAGCTTTCAGCAAGCAAATAACTCTCTTCTTGTTCTCCACTTCAGATTCTGGAACAAATCTCGAAATGAAAGTGTTAAACTACTTTAACAATCAGATTTTAAGGAATGAGGGTGTAGAATAAGGAACAAAAACTAAGACACACAGTGTTTCTAGCTTTTGTTCAATGTAGCTTATATATAAATAAATGTACTCCTGTGTTATGCTATTAAGAAACAACAGATGTTGTGATCTGTTGATTCTCAGCAAGTGGTTTGAGAATTTTACTCTGGGAAAATGCTGCTGACAGAAAAATGTGCAGATGTCATAAAAAGAAATACAAACTTGTATATTTTTACAGTACAGTTGCTGACAATTTGTCCAAATGTATGATTCTTTTCTAATGAGATGTATATACAAGTATGGTGTCATAGATCAACAATGCCACATGCTAAATGAAAATAAGAAAAGTTTATTAAATTTCTTATTACTGTAATTGCATTTTACAAAAGTCAGAATGATTTTACAAATCAAGTGATTCCAAAGGTGATCCTTCAGTTCTCTCAGAGGTAAGATAAGAAAGGAAATGTTATGAATTACATAAGTGTGCCTGAAGAAATCACACCAGAGGAGGACAGCTGAAGAGCAACCTCAGAATGCCATGTTTTCTGTATTCAATACTTCTGAAAATGTACTTACCTCCTGCTGTAACTCTTCAATGCACTTTGTTTTGTTTTCCACCTGTTTCTTCATGGTGTTCAACTGAAGGGATATTTCAAATGTTAATTCATTGTTAAAAATGACTCCATGTCTTAGACACTACTGTGAAAGTTCTAAAAGGTGCATTTGAAAAGATGTGATTCCAGTGAGACTGAAACAAATGCCAACATGTTATAATGGTTGGAGCTTTTACCATGAAGTGCAACAAGAATTTTTCCAGCCCAATATCACATAGTTTAACATCAGCCAATCAGGTCCTCATGAGAAAAATTAATTTACTAACCTTATTTTCTAGCATCTTCAACTGTCTTTCCTTTTTCAGAATTTCATTTTCAATACTCTTAGTCTGGAATTATATTTGTAAATCTAGTCAGACCATTGTGACAACTTTTATACTTTCTTAAAGAAGAAAAATATGTAATTGCAGAATCGTTAATAAATAGTGTTACAATGTCAAAGCAGTTTCCTCAAAAAGAATTCAGCTGATTCTGTTTTGTATTTATTTGTAAACAAACAAACAAAAAACTAAGAAACCATCCCATGTCCTGAATACATTTTTTGAATCTTATGATAAAATTTTGAAATCCATTGTGATGTTAAAAAAAAGCAGGTGTGCTTTGACAATGGAGTAGGAAAGCAAAAACACTTAAACACATGAAGCTTGTATTACTTACTGAGTGTATGAAAATAATAAATAAAATGAGGCTCTACATTTGCCTAAAATATGGCAAATCTGGACATTCCAGTGAAGGTGCTTGTCTTTTAAAGTGTCAGGGTACATACATGTGTCGACTCAATTGGTAGCAGCACTGAAAGAATAAAACCTCTTTAAGAGAGAACATCCCTAGGTAGGGCTTTGCAGAAAAGGAAAAAACAACCATCTAGATTACATCCTACAGGTGATGCTATATTTCAGATGAGAAACCATATTACATTTTCTTCACTTTCATCCAGTTTGCTTTTAACTTCTTCACCTTTCTTTGCCATCTTCTCTCTCAAAGACTCCAGTTCATTTCTAAATGCCAAATTAACAAATATTAGTAAATGTATATTTAAGGATATTATTTTTTCAATACAGCTTATTTACTATTTATCCATGATTTATTTCCATATAAGAGACATCTATGTATAATAGAAAGCAGCATATGAACACAACATTCAGGTGAACCATGGAGGAAACAAACTACTTCCTTTAATTATACTGTACACTGAGATTTACTTGCCTCAGCTGACCATTTGCTTCTTCCAGGTGTTCTACTAACTGCTTTATGTTTTCTTCTTTTTCCCTTTGATCCTAAATAAATACCCATGTGAACAAAATAAGTAAAATGTGAAGTGACATCTTAGTCAGTACAGTGAGCTGCCAATTCACAAGGGTAACTGCACTTATGTTGTGTTTTAAAGAAAAAAGCAATTCAGATACTCTACAGAAGTATATCATTGTAGTTTGCTAAATGATTTTTTTTTAATATAATCCTGTGCTTTGAAAACAGATGGAAGATTACAGCTCACCTCATGACTTTCCTGCAGTTTCTTGAGTTCTGTAGCCATATTACTTTTCTCTTGTGCCATCTGTTCTTTCTCTAATAACAGCGTATTGATATTCACTGTTAGTTGCTCATTCTTTAGTCTAATTTAGGATAAACGGTCAAGAGAAATAAGAATGTATACTTTGAAATTTCTTTTAACATTAGATTTATCTGTTCTAAAATGTTACTTCACACTGAAAAAGTCCAGGCCTGAATCTGCAAATGCAATCTTTGCAACAAATGTAAAATAGAGCCATAGTACCATGAAAAGGCAACAGGAGGACAAATGGAGATAAGTCAATAGCATAAATAGAATGGTTGACAAGAATGTAGTTTAACATCCATCTCAAAGCAGTTAACGGTGATTTCAGAAACGCTCAAGTCATGTTCAAACAACGAAGACACAGAGATATGGTACAATTAGATGCACACAAATACGTAAAATGTACGTTATAATTACATAAGGGATGTAATGCTATCTGCAGAAGTTAAAAGCTTTCATAAGAAAAGAATCACATAATTTGGTTCTGTATTAAAGTGACTTCTATGGGACACTGAAATTGATTAAATAAAAATGATCATACGCCTCTCGTTCGAGATCTGCATTCAGTGATGTGAGTTGTTTCAAATATTTTTGTTCCTTTTCAACTGAACAAGTCAGCTGTACTGTCAGATCATGCAATTCTTTCTGTAGAAGAAAAACAGTATTTTGAATGTACATAGGTAAACCACAGTGCAAGGAAGCTGTCAGAATTGAGCTGATAACACAAAGCTTTAGGATGAAACAAAGCCATAAACAACACAGACTTTATCTTCACATCGATCTGATGTAATGTGGAAGTACTGTGGTACATGAAACTCTGACATGAATGAAAACGTGTCCTCTATTTTATAGCCTAAGTAGTCTGCAAAAGTGCTGACAAAATTACCTTTCCATGGGCATTTAAATAAAGTCAGTATTTCCTCTGACATCGTAGGCTTTTGAATTCTCCATATATTAAAAAAATTTTACCATTATATTTTGGATGCATTCTGGACTACAAAGTAAAACCCTTCCCTCAGAAATGTGATGTTATTACAGGAGGAGGCAATTATAACTTAGATACAAAGTATATAATTTTATAGTACATAAATGTTTTGAACACTAATTCTTCTGAATAAATAGTGATACAGTGAAACCATAGGTACTGGTATGCAGTTAATTTAAGCAAAGAGAGAGAAAGAATGTATGTCAGTGTGTATTTAGTTAAGCATAGCATATAATGAACTTCTGGAATTTCTTAGCACAGCAGGCTGTAGAGACTAATAGCAGGAGCACAGAGACAAACCAGATGAGACAAGTGAACATGTGTAAGTCTATAAATTGATAGCAAAGGGAACTGACAGGGATGTGTCCTCAAATATCCTTTGAATACAGTTACTGTAGGAATGTATGGAGGATGAACCATAGCTGATAACCAGGCTCCTCTGCTACCTATAGCTTTGGCTGTCACTGTCAGAAGCAGAATGCTACAGACCACTGGCCTAACTCTACCTGGCATTTATTATGTTACATATATACGTATAAAACAATGTCGTATTTACTATCACCCTTTATTCAGACCTCTCTGACTTGAAGAATATTTTTCATCTCTTTTCCTGTCTCTTGCAAATTTTCAACAGTAGCCTCAAGATCTTTCTTCTTTGCTAGAACTTCTTCAGCTTTTCCCTGTTTAAGAACATTGATGAAACTCAGTTTAGAAAATCCAATGCATAGCAGTGCCTAAGGAACACGTGGTAAATCACATTTGGTAACATGCAAACCTAGTTTCCCATTTTCTTGCTTTAACTGAGATAGTTTCCTCTGGGACTAGTAAATACAGCTTGTAACTAACATAAACCTGTCTTAAAAGTATACTTCATATAACTTTTCATAACAGAACATGAACCTCAGGAAACTTCCCTATAAGGAGAAGAGAACACCATGGGAATACATGGTGTTACAGCCATGAGACCTTCCAGCAGGCTCAGACTCCTGTATGTTTTCTCTGGAAAGGAACAGCTATCAACATAATAAGCAGTGCTTCCTAGATACAGAACACTGAAGCATGGAGGAAACATCTTCATACTTAATGCCTCTGAGACAGTAGAATAATTGCAATAGACGTGTGAAGAAAGAAACCCATACAATCTATGAAATTGCTTATTGAATCCATCGTTTTGTTACACAAAAGCTTTTCATTAATTCTTATTGCCTTTCCTGGGTGGTGTCAGAAGCTTGGTTATCCTTTCAATACTAAAGTAAGGTCAGCCTTTACAAGGCTTAATTTCTAAAGGATTACTATGAAGAAAGCCAGCCACTCAAGGAATTATATTTACTGTTGAAAACTAGTTGATCCTTCAGGCTTAAATATTATATGTTTGGTGTTCACAATGAATGAGCTAATGCTCATCACACACACACACAAAGTATTTTTCAGAAAGGTTGGTGGTGAGGAAGTAGAGAGTACTAAAGATAGGGAATCTTCATGTCTGTGGAGAACAGTACTTGAATAGGCATGAATGAAGGAAGAAATTGCCAGAAATCTTGACTAGAAGAAATAAACCACATAAAATAGTAGAAAGAAAACGGCATAATAGTCTGAAAGACAGATAAGAAAGCAACCTTAAGGAACATTAGACAGTGCTTATATGTCATATAAGGTACTCATGAGACAAGAGAGACTGCACATCAAAGATAAATGCCATGAGACTAATAAAATTAACAACAGTTACCAGTGTTTCAGACAGCTCTTCAAGTTGCATTTCTTTCTCGCGTTTTAGTTTAGTCATCTCTTCTGCAGCACGTGCAATGCAAAGTTATTGAACAGATAGTCAGAATTACAGAATTTTGCTATACAGCAGACAATAGAAATAATTAATCCTACTGCAGTACTCAGTTATCAAAACTTCTCGAATTAAGTTCAGAAATCTAAAAGCTTAATAACCTAAACTATCACTTAATCTGAATGTAGAGTTACATATATATGTTCAGAAAGTTATTAGTGAGTGCACTTCTGAACAAAAGCTACATATTGATTTGAAGTAAAATTCAGAGCTTATTATGCTCTCTGTAGCCATGGTTTCAAATATGATAGTGTGGACTGTAATTATATATACAAAGGAATAGTCTTGGTGTATTGATGTATTTGTAATTTTCTAGAAAAAAATCTGGATATGCTGAAAAAAGAATCCACTTATTAGTAACTGAAATGTGTTTTCCGCATGCACATTCACTTATTTATTTGTAAGTACTGTGCATCAAGCTAATTTTTTGCTCTGTTACTATCACAGGTCACATCTCACCTTGTTCTAGACAGGCCTTTGTCAGCAATTTTTGAACAAATGTATATTCCCTCAAAACATGTACTAAGCCATGTTTCTTGTCTGTCGTTGGATACATGCTGCACACTGGGCAAGCTGTACCAGTCTTGGTTTGGGGGCTAAGGAGTGCCTGTCTAGAAATTAGGTTCAGTGGAAATGCAAAGTCGTGGCCTGAAGCAGTGAAGTTTGTGGAAAGCAGGGCCGAGCCAAGGGAGCTCGGCTGCATGCAGCACACCTGAGTGGCTGGAGGGGGTGGAGCCAGAATCATTCCTTCCCACACCTCATTTAAGGTTCGCAGAGCAGGTGAGTGTCTCTTGCTTGAGATCCCTGCCTGTAGCCTTCTGAAGGTAAGCAGCTTCTTTATTTTTGTGCCCATGGGTGTTGCAGGTGAGCAAACTCTCACTTGCTGCAGACCAGGGCCTTGCTGCTCTGCTGTCATTGCTGTGCTTTCCATCACATTACAACAGGGTATCAAAGTAATATTTGAAGTTAACCACTGTAGGTGTGGGGTAAGCAGTCTGCAGGAAAGCCTAAGGCAGGTGCTTTGTCTCTGCTATGCACTACAGAAGTTATTCTTGGAATCTATTGTTCAGCAGCCCATCACTACCTCTCTGAAACTGGTTTGAAGCACTACTTGTCTTAACTGGAGTAATGTGAGAAACCGAGATGACTTCCAGGAGTGACTATGCATTAAAAAAAATGTTATTACTACTTACATTCTTTTTTTCTACAAATCTTACCAAGCTCAGCAGACTTATTTGTGAGCTCCAACGTAAGGAGTTTTGACTCATCTTCGTATTTCTTCAATCTAAAAATTACAAACATTTTCTGTTCAGTATACAGCACTGCTTTGACGCTTAGAGACAATAAGACTGTCATACTACAAATGTTTTAAATAGATGCCTTTTTGACAGGCAGATACATCTGTACCTCTTTATGAAAATCAGGAGGACAAGGATTTATTTTCTCAATATTAGTCAGTGTAATTTTAAAAATCATATTACATTCTCTGCTCTTAGGGTGATGTGTCAGAATATGAATTTCACCTTCATCTCCCTTTATTCTTTAGGTCTGTCATAGCCTGCAACTACTTAGGAGATTCCTTAATGCCAGGTACACAAACTCACTGTTCATTGAAAAACTCAGTTGTGATAACATTAAAATACACATCTACTGTTCTATTCCCATTTTTAGAAAAGTTCATTTTAGTTGCTAAGGGGTTTTTTTTTTTTTTTTTTTTTTTAAACATATGCATAACTTTCAAAACTACTGTTTCATTATTAAAGAACTTCTACGTTACAAGTGAGATGGCTGCTGTGTTAGTCAAGAACTGCATCCATACAAAACCAAGCAGCGCAGGGAGATCTAGTGGAGGGTTGAGGGCCGTTGGAACTAGATCATTTTTAAAGTCTCTTCCAAACCAAACTATTTTATAACCATCTTTAAGGGCTAATAATGCAAATGATTAGGCAAAAGGTGTATACATTTAAAACACACACACACAAAAAGAAAAAAACAAAAAACAAACAAACAAACAAAAAAACCAACAAAAAAAACCATCACAAAAAGCACCAGACCATCACTTAGGTTTATTCCCAGCAGCTCAGTGACCTGCTATTTTAACTATAAGGACAATCTTTGGTTGTAGACAACTTAAATTACCTATTCTGCTCTTCTTGCAGCAAACTTTTCAAATTGTAAGTAGAAGCCTCAAACTCCTCTAACATGGATGCATGCAGAGCCTTTGCTTCTTTACATTCTTCCATCTGTGTTTCTTTCTCCTGAGTGACCTGAATTAATGCTTTCACTGTACTTTGCAGTTCAGTTTCTAAGCTCTCTTGAGTAGCCTACAAAACAATTTGATTATTTACAAACATATAATGTAACAACCAGCTACAATTGCTCTGTGTGTAGAGTATCAGTAACTATTTTTGTGGTATAGGTAATATTACATATAAAATATGTAAATATAATTACAAACAAGCTCTACCTCTGTTTTTCGCAATGAATTTTTAGCTTCTTCCAGTTCTGCCTTTAAATATTCTTGATTGAGCTGAGATTCCTTTAACATTTCCCCTTCATGCCCTGTGCAGAAAATACACAAATTACATTTAGGAGAATAATGTTTTCTTCAAAATGCTTTGATTTGTGTTCTGCAGATAAATGCATTCCTACAACTTAATCGAATTGCATGATGTATTCATATCACTTTTAAGGAAAAAATTATGAGATGGTTATTCAAATTAATTAGCGATCGTATCCAAAATGTAAAATTGGTAACATTTATAAAACTTAAGAAAGTATAGTCACTCGTATCTGGAATAAAAATGACAGTAAACTTGCCTTTCCACTACCCAGGGAAGGGGATACCAAAAACTGTCTCAGTTCTAAAGAACAAAGGTGCTTGTATCATATAGTATAAACATTTTGTCATAGCTTTAGAAATACTGAAAAGAACGTTCTAAGGCTTAAGTTTTCCCAGCCACACCTGATTCTAAGCATGCACAACTGGAGTATTTTCCCCTTGCAGTCTACAAAAGCTTTCATTGCTTGAATCATTCTTGAGACAAAAGAACCTTTAAAAATTATTCATACTTCTGATCTCAGGCCTTTGCCTATTTGCAGATGTGATCCCATTTAAAAGCTGTAACACCTGGGGGAGTTATTTGTCCAAGATGTGAAAATGTGTCTTGTTGAATAGAGAACACTAACAGACTTCTGAACAAATATTAGATGATTGAATTTAAATAGATTAATGTGGTAAGCAGGAAAGCACTATTATTTCCACATGTTTACTATTCAAACCAATGGAAACAGAACAATCCCAAGAGCACAGGCAGGCCAGTATCATGCCCTGGTGTATCTGTCCATACTTCTGTTCTGGAAAAGGAGAGACAGAATATATGGCACCTTTATAGCAGCATAACCATGTGCATGCAAGGGCATATGGAAAAGCAGGAGAAGAAAAGTCCTGCACAATGAAGTTCTCTTGTCAATACAAGAAGAGGGTGTTGTCTAAGACTGAGGAGAAGAACTTTGTTATGAAATAAGGGCCTGTATTTTATATAAAAGGAGAATATGCTACAAGTCCAGTTCACGCATCAGCAGGATCTTAATTGTTTCTAAATGAAAAGAAGATCTGCAAGATCCCAAATTCTCCTGCTAACTTCCCCAGGATGAAATCATCATCATTTCTGTTTTCCATACTTTTATAACTGTATGGGAACTGCTGAGTCACGGCCTGAACCTCTGATTAATCACCTGAGGTGAGCCTTGAGTCAGCCAGAGGAGCACAGGTGAAGGCAATTCACCTGTGCTGCCGGAAGGGGTGGAGCCAGGCTCCACCCCTCCTGGACCTATTTAAGAGCTGGCTACCAGAGGGGAAGGATCTCTTCTGGAGATCCCCTCTTTTGGTATCTTCTGGTGAGCTCAACCCAAGGGTAAGCTCTTCCATTTATTCTCTTTTGTGATCGTTGTCTGCTTTGCTTTACTCTCTTGATTATATTGCAATTATAACATCTTGGTTATACAAATTATAACATCTTGGTTATACATTATAACATCTTGGTTATACAATAACCAAATATATTTTAATACAGCAGAAATAATTCTTACTTTTTGCTTCTTCTAAGTCCGCAATCTTATTTTTTGATTCCTGCAGGTGAGTCTTGATGTCTCTTATTACATCATCTTTTTCATTACACCTTGCAGTAAGAACTGAAATCTAACAAAATTAAAATAATAACACAGGTCTAAAAAAAGAAGATAGATTTTCATCTTTCCATTCTCATATGAGTAGTAAACACACTGCTGTAATTCAAGTTAAATAAACTGGTCGGGTCTTAAAGCTCTTCAGTTCAACATCAGAACATGAATTCCAACAGACTGAAGATACCAGGATGTCTCTAAAGGTAGCAGAATCTGAAGGACGTACAGCTCCAACTGTTATTTTTCCATTTTTATTCATTCAGTAATGAATGCCCCAAAACATTCTGTGCATCTTTGCTGTGTCACATCTATCCTCAGAAAAAAAAAAAAACAGCAGTGCTTGACCTTCCTGTACGCCCTGCTTTTCAGTCTCTTGCTTACAAATTAAAACTGTATCACAATTCAATTTTCAATTCCATCTTCCATTACAGATGTCCCATCACTACAAATGCCTACTCCAGTCTCAGGCTCCTAACTTCTCCTACTAATGCATGGCCTGCTATGGGCTGTAGTCATTCTTCTCACCTTTCTTGCCAGCAATGAACAATACCTGCTTTCTGCTCAATTTTATACTTCTGCATAAGCTGCTTCTTTTACAGGCAATCTTCTTCGGTGCTTTGCTGTTACTGCTAAATCCCGTTGCAGAAATGTCCCTCATTACAATGCAGCAGCCAAATTCAAATTTTATTCCAAATAACTAAAGGAACAGGCTATCAGAATGTAATTTGCAGTATTATTTCCACCCTTCCAAAACTACAAATATTTTGCAAACAACAAGCATTTTTAGAATAACAGTAATATCAGTGACTCATGAGAGCAGATAGACATCAAATATTAATGAAACTGCAAGATTTGTGGCAAAAATAAACCTGTACATATTAGATTTTAAAACTGAGCAAACCTGCTTTTCCTTCATACCGACTTCTAGCTTGCATTCTCTTTCAACGTTGTCCATTTTTTCTTCTGCTTCTTTTACTATTGATCAAAAATATCAAAATATCAGTATTTAATATACTAGCTAAAACATACTCCAAGAGAAATACAATTTCTATTTAAGATTGCTTTACAATTGTACAACTGCACAATTTGTTTCCTAAAGAGGAATTGTTGAGGACATTTTAGAAATACCTTTCTAATCAGACAAAATACCTTTTGTGTCAGCTTTCCACAAAATTACTCCATTACTACATGTATTTGTTAATAGATTGTTATAGGAAAAATGGCAGAAATATGCTTGTAAAAATGAGGCAGGCCCTTAGTGGTAGATAAAGCAAATACTTGATTAAAATTCCTGTACCTGCATACTAATGCATTAACATTTAAATAAACCAACCATGTAAAATACGTAGTGATTTCCAACTGTACTGCATAGACAAAACTAAAACTTTCAGTGACTATTACAAAAATAAGGTTTCAAATCTGACCTAGTAGAAAAAAACAGTGAAGGGCCTAAACACAGCAGGCAGCATCAGTAAGACAGGGCCCAGAATTTCAGTACTTTAGTAATTGTATTGATGGAACAATTCATCAGATGCAAAATTTATACAAGAAGTATAAAAGAGTCTAAAAGGAAACCTGCAGTGAATTTACCTTTCCTAGAAAATTTGAAAGGCTTATCCCAAACTAAGAGAAGCTGAGGTGGTAATGAAGTCTGACAAGAGAAAGTAGTAGGCTGTACCATGAGGAAGACTGAAACTCACTTTACAGGAATAAGACTCAGGTAAGAAATAAGAGACAAGAGGTTCCCTTGTCAAAGTGACTGAATTTAGCTGGTTATTTCCAAGTCTTTTCCTTTGAAGTAAATAGTGATAGAAGGCATTTGTCACTCTACCAGCGTGCAGTGTGGTTTAGGACATGGTTTCAAAACAGTATTAATGTTCACAGTTCACCATTCTAGCATCCAGCCTGAAGCTGCACGCAGTAAGATCTGTGAAGCTGCAGCAGAAACACAGTAAGCACAACTCTCACATTTGAAACACATTTCCAGTCTGGTGTTCTCTGCTTGCACACGAAGCTCTTCAAATGCCACTATCATTCTCTAAAAGTAAAATTTGATACATACATTTGTGTAAAACTAGGTACTTTCAGTAATAAGGAGCAATGTTTGCAGCTTGTTTAAAACAAACAAAAAAAGCACCACTATTACACACTTATTCATGTACATATAGAAAAAAATCTGAAGTCTGAGCATAAACATACTTTGAATTAACAGATGCTATTTTTTATGAAATTGGATGTTTAAGAGGTTTTATGTAAATAATTTCAAGGATGAGATATCTTTCTTGGTCCATGTTTTTAGATTCCTAAGATAATGAAGAAGGTGTTGTGCCTTTCTTAGTAGCTACAATGACTGATAATTAATAACTGTTATTCCATGTGCCCACTGACTCTGTTTAACATATGAAATGTATCATTGACAATGATGTCTCATGTTGTAAGTGACATATACACGCAATCCAGATTTTCAGTGCATGCATTTAACTCGGATTACATTTGAGCTTTTTAACACACCATGTCACTTACTTCAATGTTGTTATTAAGTTCCTCATATAGTTGTCTTGTTTCTTCTCTTTCATGTTCATCTATCAAAATAAGAATGTATGATAAAGTTTTTCTTTTGGAAAAGAATGCCAGCTGTTCAAGCCATTATGCTTAAGCAGCATAGTGAATTAAAGGAAAGGAATTTTAAAAGGCTCTTTTCCTATTTAAAAAATAAAACAACACAAGCACATAATAAAATAGTGTGCCAAAAGTTATAGCTTTGTACAAGATGAAGTTTAGCACTTTCCATCAGCAGATATCTGTGAGCACAGAACTGCCATTACAGAATGTCACAATACTTCACCTTACAACGACTTCAGTTTTTGAATTGGTATTATTTTCCCTTAGGAAAACACATAGAAGACAACAGTGAGAATCACAGCTATCGTAGGAGCACAGCAAATGCATACCCAGCTATTTGTATTTGTCAGACTAAGAGTTAAACACTTTTTAAGGATCCAGGACAAGACAACCAAATTTTGAAGATTATCACCACGATTTTGAATTTCATATAAATTAAGATCACAAGTTAACCACATTTTTAAAAACCTTGAGAATTTAATTAAGTTAGGCAGCTTTCTTGGACTGCCCAATTTAGTGTGAGGAATATCTAACTGCTCCAAACAGAAGCATACCAACTCCCAAAGTTTTTTAAGATGGCAATGATAAATAAAATCAATTCGTATCTCTTTTTAAGCAGTAGAAGTGCCACCTAATATATGTTAATATATTCAAGGTATATGGAAGGGACTGCCAAACATGACAAGGCTTCAGGAAACCAGCACTCCTTTCCACTGGCTACCAGCAGTTAATCAGTATTGCTTGCAGTGCCTAAACTTGTATCAGGATTTAGGTAACTAAATAACTCCCAGGCACGTAATATTTTGGCAAACATTCATACTGACTTCAGAACACCCCTGAATTCAGCATTACAAAACAGACGTGTATTCGAATTCTTGCCTTATTTCTGAACTTTACCCTGATCCACTGAACCTCATATAGTTTTATTCACAACTTAACAAGAGCTTTTTCATTCGTGAGTTTAGAGAAAGTTAGAAGCAAATTTACTTTTATAAATCAAGATTAAACAGCATTTACATTTGGTGGACTTCTCTGTGAAGTGACTACAGGTTTCTTTGAGCAGGTTACACAGGTGTCTTGAGGCACTGTTTCTAAAAGAAGACAAATAATGCTATAACATGCAGTCACAGGAATGTATGGTACTTTGTACACTTGTGTGTAACAATGTGAATGCTTTAATTAACTTTATAATTTAAGATGAATTTAACTTTCCATACTAAAGCAGTTCTCAGTAAGAAAATCCATTCTTTGCAAAAATATATTTGGCCATTACTTACTCTTTTAAAAGATCTTTATTTTCACATATCTCATCTTCCAGCTTCAAACTTAGCTTTTCATTTTCAAACTAATTTCACAGGAGACAAATATAAAATAGATTGTTACTGGAAAACATACTTGAAATATACTCTCAGTTCTCAAACCTGGTATGAAAAAATTATTTATCTGCACCCAAAGACAGAAATCTGCTTTATCTGACATTACGTACCAAGACATCTTTTCTTACATCTTTTATATAATTTAAGCAATAATGCCCCAGGAACTGAAGCACTTAAAAGCATCCTATCCAGCCATACATTTGCACACTGTGTGCATGCCTTCTCAGCAGAACCATCTTCTCAAGGCAAAAGTTAAATGATCAATGATGACTTAGCTTAGCAAATCTAATGCAAACAAACAAGAAGAAGAAATAAAAGGGCTGATAAACTGTTCAAAATATGTATTTTGGTCACAGAGCCCTGCACTGCTACCAACTAGATAAAAAACTGCTTCCTGTGTGTGCTGAGCATAGAAATATGCCTTGGCGTAGTTGACACAGACCAGAAGCATGAAAGCTTATTCAGCCTTGAATGGGCTTCTGCAGCCCCACAGCATGTTGCATGTTTGAATAATCCAATAATAGAATGTGCATTGTTAAAGAAAAGGAAGTATTTTGAGAAATAAAAAACGAACTATTTCCTTTCAAAACAGTAGAACCATAAGTTATTGATTCCAAACCAAGTGGCATCTTTAAATCATCACAAACTGTTAAAAATTATTTCTTCAACCTCTATAGCAATCTTTAACCATATGAACAATATTTTCACACTAAGTCAGGAAGAGCTTTCTCTTTCATTTATATATTGAACACATGTTGTACAATACTGGCCTGCAATTCTTGAATGGCTTTACGCTGTGCTTCAATAATCTTTCTATTTTCTTGAAATTTTCTTTCCTTCTGCTTTAGTTCTGATTCTACAGCCAGTTTCCATCGCTTGATCTTCTCAGCCTCTTTGTAGAGTTTTGAATACAATTCATTCATTGTTTCCAGATTCTATTAAAACAAGTTCCACTATTTAAATCTCAAATGTTATTTAAATAATAATGTTTCACATGCACATTTATCTCTTAGAAATATCATAACAAGAGGTTTTTTGTTGTTGTTGTTTTTTTCTTTCCACAGTTGGTGACACAAAATCATAAGTGCAGGAAATGATATTCATGTATCCCCTGTGTCAGTATCAACAGACATCACAGAACATGTAAGGGACACAAGCACAAGTGAAAAATATCTTTCTGCCTTCAGGTAGAGTGATATTGCTGATAAAGAGGATAGCTCTAAAGATATCATAAACTGCACATCACCAAAAGTGCATAAAATTTTGCTAGAATTATCAGTAGAGCCAGGATTCCTTCTGTTAGGCTCTTCATAGCACATTCCTGCTCTTGTAAGATCAGATCCTGCTAGCTTAAGAATCACAGACCTTGACACACAATGTACTCCTGCAGCTATCTCACATACAAAGTAACCAAAAGCACAACGGGCCTTGTGCTCTTAGAACATCTTCAAAGCACTGTACAGGCCATGCTTGATCAGAGGCTTAGGCAGGTAAAGAGTAGTTACAAGTTCTGTAGGTGGGTATATTGTCATCTAATGCTGTCCTGCTCTTGGCAGCATTGCAGTATTTTTACAATTCTGAACATCTAATATCTGCTAGGGCTAAAGGAAGTTCAGCCCTCAGGGATATGAAAACTACTAAAAGGACTGCAAGAAATAAGTTCTATTTTCTTGCTGCCACCAGCATTTCCTTCCTAGGCAGCACAGAAAGCTACCACAAAAAAAAATAGCTTTACTGTTATACTATAGCAGAACATTAGTAAAAAGAACATAGAATCAAATGCTTGAGGCAACCACTCCACTAAAGACGTTGCTTTACAGATAAAGCCAGACAAGGTAATTGGAATAATCGACTTGATTTTCCAAAGGATAATCTTCGCTTCAACCCTTGTGCCTTCCATTCAGAACCAGATTCACAAAAATATTTGACTCCTTCAGTCTTACTATAATTGAAACTCTAAGACTTCCCAGGCACTACTGCTTTTGACTTGGAAATCCTCTTAATATCCGAAGATTTATCTGAAGGTATGTTCATTGAATTTGAAAAACTTCTCTAAGTGACATAGCTTTAAACAGGAGTCACAGAAAATAATGATTCCCCTCTCACTACATCCTCTAGAACCAGAGTATGTACTTAATAATGCTTTAAATTAGGAGGCCCTAAGAAATTAAATATGTAAGGTTTATACTTAAAAGCAAAGTTTACACTTGGCTGACCTCTTCATCCACCTCAGGGCAAAGTTTTGTTTGCTGTGAAATTGAATCTGAAATGGGAAAAGATTTTGATCAATGTATTTCCAGAAAAACAAACTACAGCAAAAAGAGCAGTGTGGGTCTAACAGTATTACAATGATGACATTATAAAACAAAGCAAAAATATGCAGTATGTATATATATATGTATATATATATATATATATATATATATTTTAATTAAAATAAATGCTTACATTAACCTTACCTGCATCAGTGATTTCACCATGGCTTGCTGCAGTTGTCATTACAAAAGGTAAATTAAAATCATCACCTGGACATTTGTTAAAACCCTGTAAAATTTAAATATTACTTTCTTACAGGTAGCTTTGCAAAGAAGGATTATAAAACTCTGAAAAATACAGCTAACATAAAAAAAAAAAAAAAGGCATTTCCCATTAATAGAGCAGCTGTCGACTATTCTGAAAGCCCAAAGGATGAGTGCTGGCTTTGGAGCTCTCCTACTTGCTTTACTTCACAGCAGCTTTTCCAACAGCTGGTCTTCTGTGTGCTTTACAGACTGTGGCTAGACAAGTGGATGTTTCTAATAGCTATTGTTCATAATTGTAAAGGATAAAATGCACCATGTATTTTTTTTAATATATATTTTTGCTTTATTCCCAGCAGTACTTCCAAAACAGATCAGATTAAGGTTGTTTGCAGCATGAAAAACTGACTTTACAAGGCGGTTTGAAAGTCGCAGCGATTCATCTTTTAAACAGTACAGCTCATCTCCTGTCAGGACACCATACATGAATCTAGATATGTTTACTAGGAAGTGTGAGCACAGAATTCACATAACTGCATTGCAGCATCACTTTCACTGCACAGCTGATTGTGGGGCCGTTAAATCAGAGGGTAACGCTGTCTATCTGTGTGTACCTCTCACAGCAATCAATGAGTGGCACCAAACACATACATTAATTTGCCATCAGTGCTGTACAGTTAAAATACATAGCTGATGGCCGAGATGCTTCCTTCTGGTTTTGTTGGGGGGAAATAGAATATTTAAAAAAAAAGAAAAAAAAAAAAAAAAAAAAAGGAAAAGCCTTTGAAATTAAACTCGAAATTGTTCACAGGCATCCCTCCAGCTTTCGTCAATTTCAGCACATTCAGCATGCTTGTGTTCTCCCGGCTTTGCGTGGGTATGGCTCCTGCCGGGCAGCTCGGCGGCTCCGCCTCGGTTACCTGGCACGGCTCTGCGGCCCGAGCGCTGGTCTGGGGTTTGACTGCAGACACCTGACCGCCGCTCAAACGCGGCGGCACGAAGAGTTTAAACGGTTTTCCTTTTTCCATGGCTTCAAAGGAGAGCGTAATGGTTCAGAACCGGCGCCTCATCGCGGCCGCGCCGTCCGCTCCGCCTCTCGCTCGGCCGCTGAGGAGAACAAAAAGGCGGGAAGCGGCGGCGCGCGCTGAGGGCGGAACGGAGGGGGATCGCACCGCTGAGAGGAGCCCGGCGGCGGCGGGCGCCGTCTAGTGCAGCTCCCAGACCTCGCAGAGCAGCGCGGTCAGCCTCGGGTCCTTCGTCCGCCACGTCACCAGCACCTCGGCGTGGGTATGGTTAAGGGTGCGCAGCTGCGTCAGCCTCCCGATGAGGCGGGCGAAATGTTGCGGGTCCTCGGGATGATGGATCTTCGAGTACTTGTAGAGGATGCCCAGGAACGGCTCCTGCAGCTCTTCTACGTGCCGCTTGTTCCTCAGCAGCGGGCGGTCTGCGGGGGCGCGAGGCACAGCGCGGTCACTGCGCGCCCGCCGCCGCCTGAGGGGTGCGGGGCAGCGCGGGAAGCGCCTACCTGAGAACAGCACCGTGGTCGCTACGAGCAGAGCGTATTCGGTCTCGGTGACTTTCAGTTCCCCCATGCTTCTGTAGAAGTAAAACAGCGCGGTGATGAACTCCTCGGTTATCCCTTGAAAATGGAAGAGGATCATCAGAGTGTTATTGTGTTAGAGGCAGGTGCTGCCGTTGGTTTGCCCTCTTGTTTTAAAGTGCTGGGCTTTAAGAGCACAGGAGCTCACAAACGTAACAAAAACAATTTTCATTACTAAAGTAGTAATGAAAAAGGGCTGTATTGCATGAGTTGCTTCTGCCACGTGAGGATGTGACACACTGACACGTGTGATGGAGAATAGAGTCAGCCGTGCAAAACACCTCCGAGGATTGCAATCTGAGGCCATTTTACCTGTGGTGGTGGTCGAAGTCGGACTCTCTTCACTGTGAGACATTTGAATTGAATACATGTTCTTATCAAGGTTTGGGACGTGGCAGCATGTTGTGTGGTCAGAGCGTCTGATGTGACCTGGAACAAGAGAGGTGGCAGCTCGCAGCTGAGCTTAAAACAGCTGTGCACATTGGGTGTGATCTGCTTTGGGACACATCTCTAAAGTGTGCAGATTTTTGTCAGGTAGGGAAAAGAGTTGCTGTTCTTTTTGTTTTTCTGCATCCTACACTGGGTTCATTGGTTACATTCCAGTTGGTAAAAATCTTATGTCAAACTTGAAACAGCATAACAGCAATGTAGCTAGTATTAACATCCACCTGATAATTTGTGCAAGCTCACAGAAGCGTTGCTTTTTGTTTGGAAAGGAGTAAAGCAAAACAACATTTTTAATTTTTTTGAATACTGTATGGAAAAATGCCTTTAGAATGACAGAATTGTTCAAGTTTACCGTCAAGAAAAGACAGTAAAGATCATCAAGTCCAACCACAACCTGACCATAGTACTCTAACTCTAACAACCTTCCATGAGCTTTCTCTAACAGACACTGCTACGCCATTGTGAAATAAAACATAGAATCATAGAATCACTGAATTGCTCAGGTTGGAAAAAATCACATCCCTGAGCACCACATCCAGGCAGCTTTTAAACACATCCAGGGATGGTGACTCCACCACCTCCCTGTGCAGCCCATTCCAGTGCTTAACAACCCTTTCTGTAAAAAAATTTTTCCTGATATCCAGCCTAAACCTCCCCTGGCACAACCTGAGGCCATTTCCCTCATCCTGTCAGCTGCTGCTACAATCAGCTTTCAGGTATTTGAAGAAAGCGATAAAGTCTCCTCTCACCCTCCTCTTCCCCAGACTGAACAGCCCAGTTCCTTCATTCTCTCCTCATAGGTCATACTCTCCAACCCCTTCCCCAGCCTTGTTGCCCTTCTTTGGAGGCTTGTACATATTGCTGGTGCTATTGTAAGCAGTGCTGTGCTTGAATAGTGAATTACTTCAGATTCATTAAATTGGAGATTGTATTAAAATGGCTGAACTACTGGTGTTTACAGAAAGCCTGTTAGTCCAACTTACTTTCACTTGATGACTGGCATTCATTAATTCTTTGGTTGTATATCTGAGCGGAACACAAAAACATGGCCTCAACTGTTGACCCTTTTAGCAGTGCAATTTGATCTTCACTAGCTAAACTTTCAAATCCTGCAAAGAGAGAGACTTGTTAAGAATCAAGGCTGTGACTGCCTTTAAGCACCTAAAGTGGACTGATTTCTATCTCTGATCTTTTAATAAATACCTTTACTGAAAAGGAGGATCCACTGTTAAAAGACATTCATACACAACACTATCTAACGCTCTTGCTTTTCTTCTTGCTAGTTTGCGAGCTAGAAACAAATTGCTGTTGTCAGTGTCCAGTGTATATCTTTGTTGCCTACAATGAGTTGCAAGCTGAACTGGATTTCAGACAATGTGTTAAAATGGAAATTCACTCAAGGTGGTGTTTTGAAGTCAAAGTACTGTCAGAAAAACATCTCTATTCCATGTCAGAAATTGGAGAAAAAAACAAAAATCACAGTAAGTTTTTGAAGAAAATGCTCTAATCTGTTGAATAAATGGTAATCCCAATTGCTAGTGTTAGATCAAGTAGTCAGTTGAATACGTTTTCTTAAAGCCTGTGTTTTTCTCACACTGATGCCATGAATACAGCTTCTGCTTCTTAAAAACAAAAAGTCAGACTACTCCATAACACTTCCCAAAGGAAGGAGTTTACCTGGGAGTCTTTTTGTGAAGTCCACTAACACTTGTACGTGGACAACTGCTGTCTCAGAGAGATGGAGAAAGCTTTCCTCAGGACTTGTGGTTTCTTGTAGCTGCATGAAAGAGCATTTAGACATCTGATACAGCCAAGATACATTGCGTGGAATAATAACAACTCAGAAACAGAGGCTGATTGCTCTGCGTACGTACAAACTTCCTTGCTTCCTCAAGGGGAATTGTGTATTTTTGGTGTGCTGCTACGATGTGGTCAAGAAGTTGATGTTCCCCTGGAGTGAGTTCCACCTTCTCCACAGTCTAATAAAATAAATAAATAAACCAATCAAACTGTAATGAGTTAAGGCAAACTAAATGATAAAAAAGTTATTTGAAATAGAAAAAAAGTCTCACTTTTCCAGATCTTGTTGTAGATGATACATGCTTACTATTCAGTCCCTCATCTTCCAGTTTTATGTTGCAAAGTAAACTGCTCTTTTGTTTGAAATTCTTTCTGAGTCGCTTTGACTTGCACTGTACTTCAGTCAGCAAACCTGTGAGGCATGAAATTATGGATTAATGCATAATTTTTTCCAACAGATAACAATTTGAAATCATTACTGTCTATGCATCTCAGGAGCTATAAGGAACTATGCTTCCTAGAGAACATGGGACTGTGCTGTTGATTAAGCGAGTTGGTGTTCTGTATCCACAAAAGGCCTGAGTGTTTGCAGCCTTCTCATGTTATCTGGTTTGTGATTGGGACATACGAGTATGAGAATTTTTCATAAAGGTTTTGTGCAATTTCTTTAATGCTTTATTTTTCTTTCCAAACATGAGCGCACATCTGACAAGCTTGGATAGCTGACAGCTGTCCTATCAAAGTTGAGGGTATTTAGCTGTCTCGTTAGTACTCTCTGCTTTATTCTGTAATGTCTTTGAACAACAGTCCTCTTCAGGAGCTACTTCCCAAGCATTGGTAGTTTCTGCACATGAAGATGCTGCAGGTGCTACAGACTTAAACTTTCCTAGAGTGAAATTAAGTTCAGATGAATACCATTTGGAATCACAGAATCATCTAGGTTGGAAAAGACCTTTAAGTTCATCAAGTCCACCCATCCACCTAACATTACAAGTCCTGCTGAGCTGTGTCCCCGAGTGCCACATTCACACATCTCTGCCTTCAGGGACGGTGACCCCACCACCTCCCTGGGCAGCCTGCACAATGCCAAACCACCCTTTCAGTGAATAAATTCCTCCCATCTTCCAATCTGAATCTTCCCTGATGCAACCTGAGGCCATTGTCTTGTGTTCTGTCACTTAGCTATAATGAGATAAGGGATTGGACATAGAAAAGGACTTATCAGGAGGGCGCACTCACATTCTGCTAGCATTCCCACAGCTCTGCACTTCTTCAGGCGACATTCCTGGCACTTCCTCCTCATGTACATGTCCATTTCACAGTGACCACCGTTCTTGCATCGATACACTGCGTTTTTGGTTATGCTGCGTCTGAAGAAGCCTACAGAAAAACATCAGGTTGTGAGTAAAAGAATTTAAGGAGATTTACCTCATAATTCAAGGTTTTGTTATTTTCTTGACAATGAAAGTATTACCTTGGTTTCAAATTTTCTTTGTGATGACTTAATTATGATGTGTTCTTTCTGACTAGTATTAATTACTGTTTACTTTAACTGATCAAGATAGCTCCCATATTAATAACTGAATTAATAGCATACTAAGCTATTAAGAACAATAATTAATGATTTATAAATAAAGAACTCTAATAAATGACCATAAGACAATAAACACCCATTTAAACAAGCACTATTCCAGTGAATACTCAACAGGAAATTCAGCTTTATTAAATGCTCCTCTTGGATATATACAGAGAAGACATTTCTTCAAAAATGTTTTAAAAACGTGCATCTGAAGGTATTGTGTGAGACAAAGGGTTCCTAGGTTAATTACAGTCCCCAGAGAAAAATCAGGTTAATGAAGTGCGTCTGTTTACATGCAGTACTGCTCTGAGCACTGTGCAGAAAGGTACAGATGAGTCTGTGCCTCTTACCTTTACAACCCTCACAAGTAAGTGCATTGTAGTGGTAACCAGATGCTTTATCACCACAGACAACGCACAGCTCTTCCTGTCCTTTCAATCTCAAAGAAGAGTGATTTAACCTGGGCCTTTTTAGTGCTTGAAATCCACTGTCATCAGGGTGGGAAGCCATGAAAGGAGGCTTGCTTAATTCGCAGTTACTGATGATGTATTGCCCATCAGTGTACTGAGAGTCCAGGCTGTATGGGCTGTACTGGGACTGCGAAGGTTGTGACTGTAGTACTGGAGAAGGAATTTGAACTGATGAGTATTGACAGTAAGGTGCAGTCTGAAAATCAGTGTCTTGCAGCTGGTAATTGATGTGCTCTGGTAAAACATCTGGAGAAAAGAAAAAGTTGAAAATGAAATAAAAGCCTAGGGAATATCGTGATGTCAGCTACCTGATTTTTTTTAATGGTTTGACAGTTAAATATTTAAGCAGAAGTATTAGAAGAACACATTTTCTTAAAGACAGTCTGACATACTCTTTTAAAAATGCTACCTGTAACTATAACTAATACTGAAGTGAAATGTTACATGTTCTAGAAATGGCTTGTTAAATGCTTGGGCAATGACATGTGACTGACATGGATACTTGTTGGTAAATAATTGTTGGTAAATAGTTGAAAGAAATATTCCCAACTGAATATGTAGCTACAAGATTTACACTTAAGTATTTTTTATTTAGTTGTCTGCATTAAAGGAGAATGTTTTCTCATAAAAATAAATATTTATTAATGAGTGAAATGTTAATTGTTGACATATTTCAGGCATAATTTTGAAAATATTGTACTGTAAGAATCTGAGAAACTATAGAGTGGTAAAATTTATGGTGATGGGAGTCTCAAAGTTGAAACTCAGAAGAGTAAAAAGCAAAGACCTGTTTTATTTAACATTTTTCCCCACTTAATCTTTTATAATTTTAGTCATTAAAAAAAAAACAAACACAAACAACTATGTACAGAATTATGAAGAGAGCTTCTTCCTGCCTTTTGGGGTTCGGTGTTTGAATTTAATCCAACCCCCCTAGATGTACACAGCTGTACTGAAGAGCTCATGCAACAGGTATTGGTTTTTATTGTTCAAATCTCTGTAAAAACTGGAATCTTTTTTTAAGTGTTTTGTAGGTCCTTTTGTTTTTAATGGACTTTAAGTCCTGCTTTAACTCACCCATAATCAAATTAGTTATTGCAATTACAGTTGTGTAGGACAGCCATTTTATATTTGTAATGTATTTGGAGTGCTGTAATGAGACCTGTATCTTCTTTGTGTCAGTGAAAGGAAAGCAGCACCACTAATGCTTGTATGAAACGATCAGCTGGCATAATCACACTGTGTACAGAAATCTGTATGAGCATATGCTCATATATTGGAATACTCTTTCTGTTTGACATTTTTAGTCGAATGTGTAGCTCCTAGGAGCTTATAATGTTATGCTAAAGTTAAGAAAATAATGGGAATTCCCACAGACATTCATCTTACTTTACTGCTTTTTCAGAGTATTACAACTTAGCATTACTTACCGTAATACTGTATGGGCTCAGCAAGACAGTACCCATCTGGTACAGTGACAAATGTATTTGCCATGTTTTGTCCCCAGTCTCACTGTTTCATTCACTTTGCTATGGGATAAACGTTTGAGAAAGAGACCTAGAGAAATGGAAACATAAAAGGAAGATGATATGAGAAGGAATTGCTAGGTAGGCTTAGATGCAGAGCTGAACCCAGGAAACTCCAGAATATGACACTATTTGCAGACTGTAAGAAAGATAGAGGTATGCATAAAGTCGTGTAATACTTGCAGTGAGCGGGGATTTGGTGTTGAGTCCATTCAAAAATCTCCAAAGTGTATATAGAACTGTTTTGCTCCTAACTTTACTTTGCTAGCCAGGCAAGGAAAGAGATTGTCCCACTGCTCTGCCCACTGCAGCCTCACCTCAAGCACAGGGTGCAGGTTTGGGTGCCATAGTGTAAGAAGGGCATAAAACTATTCAAAAGTTGTGACAAAAATACAAAATAAAAGTCTGCGTGGATGCTAGCAGGAATGATATTGGAGCTTATATACGTGTCGAGGCAATCTTGGCATGACTTGAACAGCTGAGTGATGCTAGGGTAGCTGACACATTACCAATTAAGAAATAGTTTATTTGCCCCCTTTTCCTTCTGTACAAGGGGAAAGCGTGCCACCATCACTGGGTTATAATACCCTGTGTCTGCTGCCTATTGGGTAAGCTCTGTTCAAGACACTTTGCCAATGAAGTATTCCAAGGCTTTCTATGAACAGACAGGAAGGAGAATAAAGATCGGGAAGGCAAGTGTTTGGAAGCAAGTAAGAAAATGAAGCTCTTCGATATGCAACCAGACTCTTTATATGTGTCTTGTAGTGCAAGTTGGATTTAAAGATCTTCCTTGGAAGACTCGCATGGATATAATGCAACACTTACATGTAGCTACAGCTAGGAAAGGAATGGATCGCTTGAAGGAGTCGGAAGTGAAGTTGTGTCCTGAAAGACACATGCACATGGCCCTTCCCCAAAACCCGACAGCTTTGAAACTGGACACTTTGTGTTGCCAGTGGAAGGTGAAAAGGTACAGTGAGACTGGAATGCTGCTTTTTTTTGTTATCTCTGCTAGTAAATATTTGTTTGAAAGAGAAATTACTCATTGAATCATGAGGTCCTTATCAGTTAGATCAATTTGGTGGGGGCAAAGTCTGCATTTTTCCTAAAATATGTGTATTTGATGGAGAAATGTGTTTCTGGATATCAGTGGTTCCTTTAAATAAAGTAATAAAAAAACAGAACCTAAAGTAAAATTTTGTTGATCCAGTCTGATGCAGATCTTACATGAGAAGCATGAGGTGCATATTACTATGCGCAGGGTGGTCAGGTCATTTCATATCCTACATCTTGCTGTCATTTAATCAAGTTTTCCTCAATTTAAATGACTGGCTGAGAAGGGTTTTGAGGATTTAGTCCTTTGTGTTGATTTTTTTAATGGCTGATAAGCTAGCAGCTGCAGACACAGAATTTCCAACTCAGAATGAGATTTTGTAAATCAAAACATTTAAGTTACAAGAATGTTCTAGCAGAATTAGCACTAAGTCTGTTATTTGGGGAATGCTACACCACCTAGAAGTGAGATATAATAGTCATTGTATCATAGTACCTGTGTGTAAATTTTAATGGTTTCATATTCTGACATCAGAGAACATAATGTTAAAAAGTTTGTTCTTCTGATATGAAACTGCTTTGAGCCTTTTAAAACAAAACCATAGAAAACAAGACATATAGGGAAGGAACTTAATACTCTGAGACTGGAAAGCTTTGATCATTTGTAAGACTGACTGTCAAAATCACACCTCTGCCCTACTAGGTTCTTCCCTCCTATGTGTTTATAAATCAGCAGTAAGGAAGCCTCCTCCAAACTTCAGGCATTGATAAACTGATGGGATTCTTCATATATTTGTCTATCAAAAGTCCAGGTGACATCCATAATCTCTAACAGCTCCCTAGGAATACGCCACGATCTCAAGGACACTTCTTCAGCTCACACACACATTCATTAAACCTTTGCCATGCAAACAAGTAAACACTCCATGCACACAGAGGTGAACAACTCATGAAATCATTAAAACCTTGACAGCATGTAGCACATGGAGCCACAGTAATTTTCAAAACAAAAAACTTGGACAAAGTTGAAATCAGATTGGAGGAAGAGCTTTGGGTGTTTTGTTCACTTACCGTCACGCCATTCCAAATCAAAATATTTTGTCATCATCATCATGGGTGCCCATTTTTCTCTTGTATAAATAAATAGTAATATATAGAGAAATATAAATTATAAATTATATAAATATTATATAAATATAAATAAAAAGTAAATACTCAAAATGTAGCCGTATTTTTTGTGTGCTTTAATAATAGGAAAAAAGCAAAAACACAACGAAACATTTCCTAGGAAGGACTCAAAAAGATCTTTAGCCTTAGAAGTGGGAATAACTGAAAACAAAAACAGCTGCATTTTTTAATAACTTGTTCCACAGTATCACAAGCAATACAGTCTTGAATCCTTTATGAGAAATTCTGACTTCCCAGTAAATTTCAACATGCCATGTTGTGCCTTGCTTTTCCTTCTTCGCTCTTACTTCCATGGAGCTATTTCTGCTGTATCAAACCCTGAACATTTGGAGATCACTCTTTTTTAGGAGCCTCCACCAGCTGAGAGATTCTTCTTCCTTCTTCTGAAAGCTGACCCAAGAATAAGTTGCTTAAGTTCTTTTGAAGCCGTTGCCCTTTTGCAGATTTATTTTTGACAGTTACCAGTTTTCTCAAATAATAATATTCAGTGTAAACTACAGTGTATGTTTATTCAAAGCACTGGTTGTCCATCTAATACAGACATTCAGTAATATTCAATTATTAGTCCTAACTGAAAACTTCATGTTATCAAAATGGAAACCATCCAGTAGTTAATTGATTAAAAATAACAGAATTTCAAAACAATTATTGTTTACTGTTATTCATGGCAAAAATTGGGTTTTGTGGTTTATTTCTTTTTCTTTCTTTCTTTCTTTTTTTCTTTTTTTCTATAAAGTACCACAAAATAAAGCAGCACTATCGAATGCTGTCAAATTTGTTAAGATGCAAAAAACCACTGCTTTCAGGAGAGGCTCTAAGGAGCTCTTAAAGAGTCATGTTATGACAGTGCTTTAGCTGCTATCATAAATATTTTGATAGTTGAGTCATAGGGAAATTTCTTGTTTGCAGGGAATTTTAGGAACTCAGCTGAAGTTCTACAATATTTATTTAGCATTCCGTGTGGCATGTTAACAAACAGCGTAACTAGAAGGTATGTTTAACCTCTGTAGAGTCACAGTAATTTTGCTTCTGGAAAACACAGTTTTGTTTTTTAATTTGTGAGGTTAAAGTCAACGGAGTACAATCAGTGGCTACTAAGTGTAAGGCCAGGAGAAGTACTGAGTTTCAATCAGGCAATTAATTAACAGCATCTTTAATTAAAGAGTGTGGATTTTTTTACAAGGAAAGTTGTAGGATCGTTTGAATTGTCTCCTATGTAGCTCATAGGTATTGTTACATTTTTAATTGGCTTTCCTGGTTTGAATGTGCTGTGAAGCTCCCAAAAGCTGCTGCTTGAAGAAATCCCATTTTTCTCCTCATTAACTGTGCTCCTTCTTTGGCATAAAATACCTTTTGAATCTTTCCTGTAATGTAAATGGCTTCTTTCACTACTTGAGTTGCAGACCAAATCTGTTTTTGGAATTGTTACCTCATTATGAATTATTGCATAGATACAGTTTCCACCTATTGTAAAGTAAGAGGTTGGATGTTGTTTGAAACTTTGCAGCTTTCCTGGTATTTTGGGGAAGGTAAACAAACCACTGAATTAAAAACTTATTTTACGTCCTTACGTTCGTCCAGTGAAATTGTTGGAAAAAGATCTGGATAGCTAGGACACTCCATTTAAAAGCACTTCTTTTCTATATTAATTTAGCTAAGACTTTCAGAAGAAAACAAGAAAAAAATTCCACAATACCTGTAATATTTTCACCTGGCAAATTGATTCATGGCTACCACAAGAATTTATAATCCCAGAGCACCAAGAGAAGTAAATGAATTACCTACAGCAGTTGCAGAGTTTTTCTTGTTTCCAGAGCAAGTCCGTGGGCTGTAGCAGTGATCCCAGCTCCAAGTCCAGCTGGAGCGAACTGGGCCTTCTCCCTATTTATCAGTTTGTGTGCATACGCTCGGCTCCAGACAATCTGCAGAGCAATGCTACAGCTCTGAGACACGAACTTCCCACACAGCCTTTCCTGGGGTCGAAGCGAGGGCAGCTGCAAGCCCACATAAATCAAATAATAACTGGGTCATCAGGGACAGAGGCCATGGGGACCTTCACGTCATGGTTTCCCAGAGTTCTCCCTGACTGATTACCAACTATTTGCTTTCTTGGTAGAATTTGAAATTCTCCAATTCTGATTGCTTAACGTTGACATGCCTGAGTGTTAATGGAAGATGTTCACTGCTTTGCAGAGAAAATACTGCAGTGGTATAAATTGAGTGTATCTACAAGAAATAATAACTGAATTTGTAGACAATTGATTATGTTGGTATTTTGAAACACAAAACACTGAGCGTGTTCTACCAGTTCTGATTCTAACATACCTGTGCAGATGCAGCATGCAGAGGATTTCTGCAAGTTACCATGCTTTCCATGGCTCTGTGGCCTCATGCACAGCACAGTGGCATTACCCTTCACAGAAGAGCCGTGTTTGTGTTCAGCAGGTTCCCAAGAACAGCGTGTTACTTGTTTCCATACACTGACAACATTCAGGAATCCATGAGCGTGCCTTTGGAATAGGAACTGTTGAGTTTGGCTTGTAAGGGAATAAAAAGTTGCCTCACAGATGTTATTTGAGCATTTGAAAGGATTTTTGAGCTTTCAAATGTGTTGGATTGGTCATGTGTGCTCACCAGGCACTGAAATGCAGGGGTTTTGAAGTATGGACAAAGATAACAATCTTGTAAATTAAACAATGAACAGCATTTGTCTTCCCAGTAAAAGAACTTTATTTGGAACTTTCTAAGATATCAAAAAACCCAACACCTTCAATAGTAAAAATGGAAAGTTTGTAATTGGTAGAATAGAGACATTATGCATAGCATTTCTTTCTCAAATGCCATTGTCTATTTCATCCATCTTTTTTGTCTGTCTCATGAAAAATAAGCAGAGATTTACGAAATGATCTCTCTTCAATACTATGGACTTCTAAAGCTTTTGGGGCATTTATTTTTTATTTTTTATTTTTTATTTTTTATTTTTTATTTTTTATTTTTTATAGAAGATAGTTTACTGGCAAGCTATTCAGATATGCCAGTGAGACATAGGTACTTCAAGCCTACTGATTCCAAGTATTTTAAGTCTGAAACCCAGGTTTCCAGAAGATATCTAGTGCTGCTTCTGCTCAGTGCTTTAACAGCTACTGGATCCAGAGTAGATTTCCAAAATATCTATACAAGAACCTAAAACTAATTTGTAGAAGAAATTAGTAGTAGAGTTCCACATTAAACATTAGACCATGCCTATTTACTCCTGTCCATGTGGCCATCTTCACGGTTGTGGTAATAAATCTACTTTGCACAGTCAGTGATTCAGACCAGAGTAGTGGTCCATTGTAAATACATTTATTTGCACTATTTTAGTGTCCATTCTTCTATTCAGGGCTTAGCATGACAATAAAACATGGAAGATGTGAGAACCCACTTGAATCACATAAAGAACTGCTGCAAAGAAGAGAAAAATGAACTGTTTTCCATATTTTTAAAGAATACAACAAGCAATAAAAAGCTTAATTAGGAATTAATTGGGAATAAGGAACAAAATAAGGAAAAATCACAGCAGTAAAAATATCTCTGGAATAATTTCTTATACAGAATTCATTACTGGAGATTCTGAAGATCAGGTTGGACTACATCAGAGAACTTAAAAACCGCTACCTCAAAGTTATTTGGATCCAGAAGGAAGAGAAAGGAATGGTAACATCTCTTCCAGCTCTAGTTTCTGCAATTTGTTTCAGATTTTTAAGACAGTGATATGCTCTCTGATTAGTGATGTTCCTAATGCCGTTTAAGTGAGCAAAGGAAATCAGATAGATTGAACACACTTTGCTAGAGAGGAAACAAAACGTTACTCGTAGGTATGGACTGCAAATATTAGCTGAAAAAGCTTCTGTCGTGAGTGGAAATCCAGAAGTGCCAAGGAAGTGGAGAACAAGGGGCACAGAACACCTTACACTGCACCACTCCTGCAGCCTCGCTCCAGTGTGAAAACTGCAAGCTTCTGTAGAGTCTCATCTACTTGGGAAGTCCTCCTTTCTGCAGGTAGGGCTGCAAATTTGAGGAATGCTGAAACTGCAGATTCAGAGAAGATCTTCCCTACATAGGTGCCTGTTGAGAGAACTCATTTCCAAGGTACGGAGAAATCTGCATTCATCAGAACTCGTGATTCAGGATCTCTGTAACTTGCTTGGTATTTGAACAGTTAAAGGAAATCCTATCTACTCCAGCTGGGTCTTCTCTGCATAACTGACCCATTCGGCTTGATCTGGTATTGGATTGTTTACGTAACTTCAGTAATTAACCACTCTCAACCTCATTAATGAAACATAAACCACCTCTTCTACTCATTTATTAAGCCCTTGTCAAACAAAACTTAAACAAAGGGCAAAATCTCAGCAAAGGAACAGTCCAAAAGCTACTGGGATCTGCCTACAAGTCGTTATGGCCACTTTGTTGTTGTTTTGCAGTACAAATTAAACAGAAGCGATGGCACTGTCTATTGCTTTTGGCTAACTTCTCACAAAAACATCTGAGGTCTGTCACATGAGGGCAATGATGCCTCCACAACTATTTTGGTCATTTCAGTGCAAAATACCGATGTTCCAGTTCATTACTGTAAATCATTAAATGATGAAAGCAAGAGTCAAATACTAAACAAATGGGATACTTTGGAAAACTAATTGCTTATTACAGTGTTCTTTGTTATATGTGAGTTAAAGGTTACGTTGAAATATAGGTTATTTCATTACAGGATTGAGTTGTTCTTGCTAGCAAACTGTTCTGAATAGTATTAAAAAGAGTATCAACCAAAAAATCAGATGTGCTAAAATGTTCTAAGTTAACCTTTACCTATTTTTGTTCTAGAGAAATATTTTAGAGGTGGACTGGCAGACATACAAAAAAAGAAAGAAATGGCAAGTTTTCTGATTACCTTCTCTTGTAGATAATTTGTTAATCTTCAAAAGATGCAGTGGTTCTGGCACTGCTTTCTGCATGGCATGGATGAGCCTCAGCCCTGAGTGAAAACCAGTTTAGGTGGTTGTTATTCTAAAGTGTAATTAATCAAGATGTTTGAGGGACGCATTTCTGTTGTCAGCATCTGCCTCTTTTGCCTGCAACAGGGATCACCTTTGTCTGAACACTTTTAACTACCGAATTGAGTACAAAGGGTCAGTGCCTGTCTTGTCCTGAATACAGCCTCATTGGTTGGACTAAATTGCTTAAGATCCAGTGTAACACTTCTAATAATATTAATATATATATGTGCTCTTTGTATGATAAGTTCACATGTTTTAAATGTGCTAATTTCTGCAGCTTCACAAAGTGTGTGTGACATTTCCTTTGAGCACTGGTTTGCACAGCTCTTATCTTCCCTACAAGGAGCTTTTTGAAGCAGTGTTATTTATTTGCATAAATTAAAGACTAGCAGTCTTCATAGAGCAAAACAATCTGTTTCAGCAGGGGAAGGAGCGTGAGACTGGTCAGGGAAATTCATCAGGCAGTGCCTTTCAGTTTGAATTAATACATTATTATGAATTATTTACTTTGCTGCCAGTTTCTGGGTACGTCAAGGGCCTTACTTGGTGCACATTGTTTTGGAATCCTCAGGACCTGAATTCATCCCAGCTTCAGTGCTGAGAATTCAGTGTTGTGTCTGATATCAAGCCCTTTAATTGCCCTTCCTCTGCTTCTCTGGTCTGCCCAGAGTTCTTTCAGATTTTCCAACTGCGTGCTTGAGCCTCCTAATGAAAGATACTCAGAAACACTTATGTGTTTATTCCACCACAGAAATGCTATTGGTGATTTTACCAAGATGGCCCAGAAGTGGGTTTGGTTCTATAGCAGCTTTACTGTTTTGGAGAGCCTCAATTTATATCTATCTAGCATGTATTTTTCCTGCTAGAACAAATCCATGTTCTGTTTGACAAAATACAGTCATGTGCTTAAGAGTTATTAAAAGCATTAAAGCACTAACCTCTTGTAACCTCATTTTTCACTTTGTACACATACATAAGTGTTTAATCGAATTGAAGTTAAACACTAAGATGCTTGAGAGGCCAAATTTATACATTCGCTTCAGTTTATACAGAACTGATGTGATAAGCCAAAGGAATTATAAGACACCACTACTCTGAAAACGCTCATCCGTTGATTTGTTTAAGCTCTGTTGCTACAGAATAGAAGTTCTGGTGAGAAGCATGCCTAGCATTTAAATCAAGGAGTTTTGTCCTACTGGGATCGGATCGGCCCTGGCGCCACACTAAGCTCATTCTGCTGTCCTCTGGAAGTTGAACAAATGATTCTGTGTCAAGAGATGGGCTGGAGAGAGAGCGAGCCACGTCCCTGAGCGAGGACACCAGACTGAGAGCTCTGCAGTGGAAGCACAGTAGGACTCCATCTTCTTTTCAATCTGCATTTTTATTTTAGATGGTCAGAAACCCACAGAAGGGCTGCACGGATCCTGAAATGGAAGCCTGATAAAGCAGCGTCTCTCCCTTGTCTCCACTTGGTATGAAAGGTTAGCATGTTATCTCTGAAGCCAGGGAAAAGTAAGCATTAAATCATGCCCAAAGGGAAGTAGAAATGCAAGGAACAGAGCAGAACAAACAGATTCAGACATACAGTCCAAGTGCAACTCCTGCTGAGATCATTCCTGCTGCACAGGACTGCTTGTTCTTTTATCTGACTTCACAGCTGCTATGAATTGCAATTGCTGGTGCTACACTGATCTTACTGGGTACCTCCATCTGTAAAACAAAATTTGAATGCTACAGGTTGCAAATTTGATATCACAGACCTTCCTTAATTAGAATAGGGTGAAAGGTGAGAAGATACTTAACTGGTATGAAAAAGGAATCCTGATGACAACTACATTTTTGTTGTGTGTCTGTCTCAAAGGAGATTTAAGCTTGAAAGGCACATCCTGCTAACACACTGCTGAAAATACTGCTTACAAAGTTGGCACTATCAAATAAAAACAACGAAAAGTTAAGCAGCGGAGACATCACGGGTTGCTAACGGTGGTTTCAGTTAGCAAATAACAAAGAACGAAGTCAGCATTACAGAGCTTGTTATTTTAACTTGAGTAGAGGATGTTTACTGTTTGAGGGACAAACAAGAATACAGATAAGATGTCAGCTCAACAGACCTCAGCCCAGAATTTATCACACACTGCTTAAAGGAGTTTTAAATAAAGATAACCAGGACCCCCCATGGGTCACGGCCACCTGCCCTCTGCAAACAGCGCCCATTAACGGCTCCTGGGCTGCAGCTTTCCATGTGGTCCCCTCGTGCTCTGAGAGCCACCTCGTGCGTGAGAACAGGGAGCTCTGAGAGCCGTCTGTGTGCGGAGTGCCGGCACGGAGAATCACAGAATCACGGAATCACCAAGGTTGGAAAAGACCTTTGAGATCGTCCAGTCCAACCATCCACGTATCACCAATAGTACTCACTAAGCCATGTCCCTCAACTCAAAATCCAACCGTTCCTTGGAAATCACAACACACAGGTTAAGACATCGATCTGATGCAGGTTTCTTTGTGCTGCTATTTTCGTCGTGAGCTTGCCTCCCCTCAAAACAAACAAACATAAAAGCAAAAAAGACAGTTGTATTCTCCTTTTGAAATGACACCGTTAACAAGAGCCCCGTTCCCACCCACTCACCCATCCATCCACCCATCCCTCCCTCCATCCCTCCATTCCTCCATCCCTCCATCCATCGACCCCGCGGCGATGTGGTGGTCAGTGCGGCCGCCAGGCGGCGCCGCGGGCTCAGCGGCTGCTCCGGGTCTCCACGCATGCGCAGCTGCGGCGCGAGGAGCGCGGCCCGGAAAAGGCGGCGGAGCTCCCGGTGCGGCTCGTGGTTCGCGGCTCGTAGCTCGGACTGCCTCTGCGCGGTCCGGGGCGCGCACTGCCGGCCATGGGGCCGCCGCGGGAGTGAGCAGCGCGGCCCTCCCTGCGCTCATCATGACCTGCACCATCGAGAAGATCCTCACGGACGCGAAGACCCTTCTGGAGCGGCTGAAGGAGCACGACACCGCAGCCGAGTCGCTCATCGATCAGTCCGCCGTCCTGCATCAGCGCGTGGCCGCTATGAGGGAGGCGGGCGCGGCGCCGGTCGAGAAGGGCAGCGCGGCGGCGGCGCCCACAGCCGCTTCTCGGCGGGGCCGGAGCGTCCCGGCGGATGGAGCGGACGGCTCTCGGCTGCGGCCGCACATGTTGCTGTGCCAGGAGAACACGCAGATCCGCGACCTGCGGCAGGAGAACCGCGGTGAGCCGGCCCGGATGGGCCCGGGGGAGGAGGTGGGGGGCCGGGGCCGGGGCCGCGCTGCGCTGCGCTGGGCGGCTGTTATCGGAACGGTGCGAGCGGGCTGCCGGCTGTCAGCGCGGCGGGGGGTCGCGTGGGGCCGCCGAACGGTGCTGAGGGCAGCCGGGCGGCCTCCGAGGTAACGCCGTGCTGCGCTCCGTGTCCCTTAGCGCTGTGGATCTCTCTGGAGGAGCACCAGGATGCGTTAGAGCTGATCATGAGCAAGTACAGAAAGCAGATGTTGCAGCTATTGCAAGGGAGAAAAGGTGAAGATGCAGAACCCGTCCTGAAAGTTCATCAGGCCAACTCTGTGGTAAGGTGGGGTGGAGTGGGAGGGGGAATAGGAAACTTGCTCTTACTGGTCTCCTTTCATGGCCTCACTGTGCTCCAGGATGTGTTCTTTGAAGCTCTGGTTCCTTTAGTATATTTTTTCCCTGCATTCTTTTTACAGCATCCGGGTTGTAATGGTTGTCATAGAGGATCCTGACCAGCACAAGCCTTTCATTGCCCACGTGAAAGCTTGTTGTGTGTGCATTGGGTTACATTCCTTGGGTTAAGCTTTAATGAATCACAGAATCACAGAATGGCCTGGGTTGGAAGGGACCTCAAGGATCACGAAGCTCCAACCCCCTGCTGCATGCAGGGCCACCAACCTCCCCATTTCATACCAGCCCAGGCTGCCCAGGGCCCCATCCAACCCGGCCTTGAACACCTCCAGGGATGCACGGGGCATCACAGCCTCTCTGGGCAGCTGTTCCAGCACCTCACTGCTCTCATAGGAAAGAACTTCCCCCTGAATGGCTTTGCTTTCACTGAAGAGGACCACATCAGAGGTGTTATTGTTACTGTTGAGCAATTGTAACAAAGGGAAAAGAGCCTCCAAAATCCCTGTAAGCTGAGGTGTTCTGAGGGCTTAATAAATGATCACTTCCAAATACTTTTAAATACAGACAGGCAGTACAACAGCCTAACCTGTGTGTGTAACTCTGTGTGTGACATAGAGTGTCTTCAGGAGGCCAAGGAGTGACTGCTGATAACTGTCTTTTGGTTTACATTTAGATATCTGATAATGCAGTAATGTAGGGTATGTGATTAAAGGTTATTGTTAGGTATTTACTGCATAAACATGCATTTGTAATGCATTTATAATGCATGTTTATGTGATGAGAACATAGCAGGCTGGCTCAACCTAACAAGATCTCATATCTTGCGGGTTTTTTTGTTCAACTCTTTTGTGCAGATTAGGGGTCTTCCATTGCTTGCTTACGTGCACAGATTGCTTTATTGATGAAGACTTATAATTTGGACAAAACTTCTAACATTCCCTATCACTGTTTTTGCTTCATTGTAATGGCACAGGAATACAAAGCTGGAAAGACTTTGGAGAAACCTCTTCTACCATAGTGGGATATACCTAGACTACTGTCTCCTTCTCTGGAGATGTTCAAGTCTCGCCTGGACGCCTACCTGTGCGACCTGCTGTAGGGAACCTGCTTTGCAGGGGGGTTGGACTCGATGATCTCTATAGGTCCCTTCCAACCCCTACAATTCTGTGATTCTGTGAAATGCTAAGGCAAAATCTTCTGTACTTCCTACTAAGTTTATGAATTCTTTCATACTTTCACACACTTACGACTTCAGAGAACAGACACCACCTTTTAATATCTTTTGATATTTGACATTCTTATTTAACCATCTTTCTGTTTGACAGACACATCATTCTCAGATGATGTAAACTTGTTCCTCCAGCTCTCTAGGTACTCTAATCTGCTTACATGTTCGCTCAATATTGGAATTCAAAACTGGGTTCTCTTCTAAGGTGGCACATCTGTCTTCCACAGGCAGAGCAGAGTAGTTGTGGGCATTTATTGAGAGGAAACCACACCCTATAAAGCTGTGACATTTCCCACAGTGCCTTGTGATATCATATTATGTTGTAATAAATGCTTCAGAGGCTTCTAAATCCTTGTTTTACAACTCTTTGTGAATGGCTGATATGTTTGTGTTCACATGCATGAGTTCCTCCCTACGAATGTTATTTTGGAAATGGAATATTCTTCAGATAAGAACTAACGTTGTGTTACGTGTTGGAATAGTTCTGTGTGAATTATACACTTATTTCTGAGCTTTAAAAAGAAAAAAAGGCAACTACCAAAGGACTGGGAGTATTTCTAGACAGACTCTGTTGGAAACTAATGCAGGAGATAACAGTCGTCTTTGTTGTTCAGTGGTTTTGTTTTTGGTTTGTTGTTTTATTCAGTCTTAAAGTTTTACTTGCATTTGTGTCAGATGTTCTCATAAATCCAGTCAAGCTTTTCTAGCAAGGCAGTGTAGAAATTGCCGTATACTAATTGTATTCACTTGAGCAGGAATCTGATCTCTTAGTCCTTGTCATACTTGAAATGATTTCCATGTGTGTGAAGGTGCAGCACTGACTGTTCTGCTCACTGTTTTCACTGATGGCTGATGATAGTGGACAGTAAGGTACATGATGCTATCTTAAAATGTTGCATAAGCAGGGAGGATTGTGAGTGGTTGGGAGAAAAATATTGAAATTCAAAATAGGAAAGTAGTCCAGAATTAATGAGATGAAAGTAAATGATTCATAAGGAATATATTGCTACTGCTTTTGCCTGAACGTATTAACTGTGGTTTTTTTTCCATGTCTTTCAGGAAATTGAAGGTCAAATAGATAGAATATGTGAGATGGGTGAAGTGATGAGAAAAGCTGTACAAGTTGATGAGGATCAGTTTTTTAAGGTTCAGGAGAAACTAGCTCAGCTGGAGGTAAGAGCCCATGTCATTGCTAAGGACAGATCAAGCTTTTGGAGCTCTAGACTTGCTCTAGAGTTTGACTGTGTGTGTCAGGTACTTAATAACAATAAAAAATGGGGATGGTGGGTGAGGTTGGGAGGCAATGAATGTTTTCTGTTTATTTTCAAATTCGTGGTATTTCTATCATTGTAATAATAAAGCCAGAAGTAAAAGGTGTACTTTAAATGATGTGGTTCACCTCTTGCTAACACTGCATTAATGTTTGAGTTATAAAATTAGAGTTCTATTAGGCTATGAAGGTACGGGGCTACTTAATTAAAGGTCTGTAATTTTGTGGATTAGCTCATCTCTGTTTCAGCCAAAATATTGATTTTATTTATTTATTTATTTATTTATGCAGCTTGAAAACAAAGAGCTACGTGAACTATTGTCAATCAGCAAAGAATCTTTTGAGGTCAGGAGAGAAGATATGCGTGACAGTGAGGCTTAGGTCACAACATATCCACATCTTGACTTCAGAGACTGTTATGAAGCCACCCAACAGGGATGATCTGTAACTTGTTCTTTCAGGTGTTTCACGTTTGTTTTACCTATCCAAATGTGTGGCCTGTTTTCTTCGTTATTCTGAAGTCACACACTCCTGATGACAAAGGCTTGCATTGCTGCTCTGTCATAAATTGCAGCGTACAAATGTGTAACAACGAAGTACTTTTGGTGCATACTCTTTTGTGGCAGTTTATCTCATGAATGTTATTTTTTGTAAGCTTTAGTCAGTAATTCCAACTGCGCAGATGTCACTTAAAACTGCCTCATCAGTATCTGGCGAACGCAATGCAGATTCTGGTTGTTTTATGTGCTGGAAAGAATAAGATAATTCGAAAACTACATTATAAATGATAGGTTCACATCTTGCTTTGTCTGCACAGAGTGGGCACCTGGAGCTTTTGCTTTGCTTTGAAGACCCAACACTCAGTATTTGGTAACATTCATACATGAAAAACTGCTAAGAGCCAGAATATCAGATGGCCAACAGAGCACTTTAATTACTAACTTTCATCAGGAGTATAGTTTGCCTTGATTTAGAGAAGACCAGTGAGAATGACCCTTCCTCACACATCAGCATGTTTTTTTTTCAGATCTTGGGGTTTTTTTTTTTTTTTTTTTGCTGTAGGCAGCCCTGTTCTTTCTTTACCTGTGCTTTGAGGTGTACGGATGCTGGTCTGAAAGCAGTGTGCTCACGTCAAGGTAGTTTCTATTACAGAGAATACAGTGCTTTCAGATCAAAGCTTTTTGGCCTCCCACCACTTTGGATTTCAGGAAGGGTGAGGTGTGCCTCAAACTAAACCAAAACCAACCACATGGACAGGTTTTTAATGTCACGTTGCAGGTAAGTCTAGTGACAGATGTTAGTTATTCCAAAATCCTATATTGGTTGAACTTGAAGTTGCAGTGTAGCAGGATTTTATCAATATTGTGATGCTTTCAGTGGCATTTTAATGTTTTTTGGTTTTTTTTTTTCGGTCTTTCTTGCCAACGATCAGGAAAATACTTCAGTAACAGTAAACATCCAATTGTCAATATTATGTTTTTTATGCTGTTTTTATCTGTGCAAGAATTTTGATAGATACAGAAGGCAATTTAGATCTTATCATGAGACAATTTGGAATATGCAGAGAAAAGTGTTTAGTTGATAGAAGGGGGTTTCTGTTTAGGAACATTGTACAAAATTCTTTCCTAAAATATTTTAAGAGGGAATAATAATAATAGTAATAAAAAAAAAACTACAGGCACCATTTTCTCAGTTGTATTCTGTTCTGTGAAGCGTGGCAGTAACTCAGACTGTGCTGCCTGTACCCAGCTGCTGCATCCTGCTCTCATTTTGCTTTATTGCTTGAGTCAAAAATGGTGTTTGAGCTCTCTGAAATGGTTGTTGCAGTGTGTTTTTACCTCAATTACCAAGCGCAGGTTAACGTTCCTGTAAGGAGGAGGGTTGCTGATTTATCGCTAGTATCCAGTCAGCTGAACTGGCTCAGCTGCACCACCACCATCTCCATGTTATTCGGTGGGGAAGCAGCCACACTGCCCGTTTAGCAGCTGCCGCAGCCCAGCACAGAGTACAGCAAGGCAGGGAGGCGGACCGGCAAAGCCGCCGTCAGCTCTTCTCTCCGCCCGCCCAGTCGCGGAGCTCCCAGCCCGTCCCACGCGGAGGCCGGCCAGCTGCCACGCATGCGCCGTGCCGACGGTGCCGTTGGCCGCCAGCCTGCGCGCATGCGCACCATGCGGCCGCCGGCGACGGCGACGGCGCAGACGCGGCTCCGCCCCACGTTCTCGCGAGAGGCCGGGATTTATTCCTACGTGCGGTGCCGTGCTGCTCATGGCGGCGCTGGAGCGGGGGCGCTGAGCTGTTGGGGTGAGTACGGCGGGGTGGGGAGCGAAGGGCGCCCGGCGCTGTGACGCACGGTACCCGCGCGGCTCAAGGGGAACCGGGGTCTACGGGAAGCGGCGAAAGAGGCGGAGGGCCGCCTTCGATCCCGCGGCCCGGCCGTCTCCTGTCGCGGCGGTCTCAGCGGGGCGAAGCCGCCCGGGGCCTCCCCCCGGCCGCGTACGAGGGGCGACGGACGTGTGGGGGCGGAGCGGGCCGGCCGTCCACGGGGATGAAGCGCTGGCGGCCTCGGGCCCGTCGGGCCGTGCCGTCGCGCGCACTACGTTTCCCGGCGTCCCGCGGGCAGCCGCCCCGCCGCGGGGCCGGGTCCCGCCGGGCTGCGGGGCGGGGCCGTGACGGCGCCGGGACTCGCCTTCCCGGCGTGCCTCGCGCCCGCTTCGCCGCGTGGTCTGCCGGGACCTGCAGGTCGGGGGCCGCGGCCCGGTCGGGGGCGGCGCCGAGGGGGGACTACGGGTCCCGGCGAGCCCCGGGCGG